>NC_056473.1:1362407-1612407 GCF_008729295.1 Plectropomus leopardus | reverse complement strand
GCATGGTGACGCCATGGGCATAATCTGATGAGAAACCCCGGCAACGTGTCAAAGAGAAAGTGAAGCGTTTTCACCAAAACTTTGATTCTAAAAATGAATGCAGGATTTGAAGATTTTTCAAAACAGGCATTGCAGCTTTTAATTTAATTTCTGTTTAACAAAATGTTGCTGCTAAGAATACTTGCAAAAACTCATGCTTTGAGCTTTGAGGTCAATGACCAAGAGTGTCTCTGGGAGAAATGGCTTCTTGAAGATAGCAACTGAGGGTATGCAGAAATATCCGGAAGCTCAAACATTCTGAAGATCAGTGGTTTTCTATTTTGCTTTGAAAACAATTTTAGCCATGCTGCCAATGTAGCTCAATGAATGTATTTGTGACATTTAGTATAAACAATGATGTTCTGCCTGTCATGCATTTAAAAAACATTGGTAGACATCAGACTTTTCATCTAGCACCATAAACAGAACCAATTTTTATGTGTCCAACTCTGTGGTTTATGACCAAATACCTGCTAAACTAATGCCATTCACATCAGCTTCAGCTGTAAATGTTAGTCTGTCAATGTTCCCCTTGGATTGAAAGGAGACAACGTTTTGATCCTACTCGGATATCCATCAGGTTAAAAATGTTTATAAAGTTGAAACCACACCTATATTTATATGTAATGCAGAGAGAGACTGACAAGAGACTGATAAGCTCTATGATGTTGTTTGTGGCCAACCATGTGTAAAACAACTAACAATAATCACACTAATTAATGAAACTTGAGTGGCATGGAGTAAGTGTGCAGGCATTATTTCTTTCCTTAATCTATGCTGTTTTTTGATAGCCTAGCAGTTTCACCTCAACTCATTGGACAAAAAGCCTCTTTGTCCAACAGCTTGTTATCCCAAAAACAAATGCCCATTGCTAAAAAAAATACACACTATCCTTAACAGACACACATAGCCAATTATTGTACAAACTTAAGTTATTGGAATGCTCTGATTGGTCCTTGGTTGGGTCAATATAGACTAAAATGTGCCCACTGCAGTTTCCTTTACCTTAAAATATTCTTTTAGCATTGAATAAATAAATACTGAATAAATAATCTTTCTTTTAAAAGTAGTACTTCCTATAATTCTGTCAAGCAAGCATTTTTCCTGAAACTATAAGTTGACGACAGTGTGTTAATTTTTATTGCACTGGTGACTCCTTTGTAATTCATTCAAAGTCTGGGTCTGGACCAAGGCCTGACAGACATATGCTATTGATGACGGTTGGCTCAGCATTTTTCCAGCACTGTACGGAGAATAAACTGCTGCAGAGTAAAATAGATTCTCACATTCATTGCTGAAGAGGTGAAACTGCATTCCCAGCAGACCCATAGCTTTACAGAAAGTGTACGAGGCCGAGCTTTTCTTCTTAGGACACAGCTTCAGGATCTACAGTAGCGACAAAACACATGAACATGTGTGATCATGTATCTTCATATATGGTGGCCTCAGGTGAATAAAATAGTATTTTAGTGAGTCACTGAATAGAGTTTCCTCACCAGCAGCAGGTCATTGAAGAGAAAGACCTCTCTCTGAAGCTGGGACAGTTTCTGTTTATGAGGCTTGTTGGCGTCAGGTACCTCAAACAGACGACAGCAACACACCAGACGTCTGTGGGGCACGGCGAGGATCTACGGAGGAGAGGTTAAAGAGATGGAGATGACAGATAGCACAGAGGGCAGACTGCAGAGAAATAATACATGACACTGGAGAGAGGAGACAGAGCAAACAAGTACAGACAACTCAGTGAAATGAGAAATAAGGAGAAGGCTCGCGCACAAAGACAAATATCACTCACAGTTTTTAGGCCAAGGATGGACTGCTCCACACGGCTCACGTAGGTGACATGGTCCTCGTTGGAGCGCAGTTCTCTCTGTTGGATCCTTTCATAAATGCCTGCCACCATCTCTCTGGGGATGTCTGCGCCGTCATCCACACCTGGGGGAAAAACGGGCCAGGAGAGATTAGAGTGGCCACTATCAAGGTAAGAAATAGTAGAATAATAGAATAGAATAGAAAGAGCTATTTCTGTTATTTTTGCAATATGTTTTATTTCTTTGCATATTTAGCCAACATGTTGTTTACATTTTGTGAAATAAAATGTGGTCATTTATAATGTGTGGGCATGAACTTTTTTGTTTTTCTTTTTAACTTCCTTTATTGTGAAATGCTGTGATAAATGAGCAAGTGAAGGCAAGTGCAGGGACATATAAACAGACAAAAGAGATTATAAAAAGTGACACAAAACAGAAAATAAAAGTGAAGACAGAGTAGAACATTGAGAAAACAATTAAATGACCCTGCAAACTATAAGCAGTTATAGATAATGGATGGATGCTGTAAAACAAACTTTTTACTGCACATCATGTGATATCTTCTTACTCAGCTTCCTCTGCAGTTAGCAGTGGGAGGACAGCTGACCTCTTGACCCTTGTGCAATGCCAAAATTATTCAAATCGACATTTAATTATCATTTACTAATTGAAAGTTTTCAACATACAAAGATTTTGATTGTGTATGAAATAATTTCACTTTGTGGATCCTTTGGAGGATTGACAGCAGCCACAGTGGAAGTTAATAGGAAACCAAACTATAAACTTAAAAATTATTGAATTCATAGCTGACTGTCTGGCTCATAGAATTTTTATTTAAAGAGTTATAGCCAAATGAGTTTGACTTCACTGTAGGTTTTGTAGCTGTAAATGAGAAAATGTGCTTTTATCCCAGTGTGTGTGCTGTCATTGTGTCTCGGTAGCTGTGCCATTATCACTGTGGAGCAGCACGTTGACATCCTCGCTACAGTTTGTCACTGCTGTTCAGCTCAAGGAGAAACCTCTTCAGCTCACAAATTAAAAATGAGTTGTGCAATATCATATGAAAGAATATATTGAATTTTTTATTATGTTTTTTTTTTCTCCCAATAGCTGACGGTACAAAAGTCAAATTTCTTAACCCCTGGTTGCAGTAAATGTATATATCTGTTCAATCGCTGGGTGGAAACCTCACTGAGAGCCCGTTATAATGAGATTCTTCTGGAAACCTTACCTCATATCGTTAAATCTCACGCTAAAAAAGCCTCAATTAAATGGGTCAACGCCACGGTTTCTGGAGCAGAGCTTGGAGTCAAGGATATCAGGAATCTCCGCCTGCACAGCTGATGGTTTTCTCGATGGTAGCGAGTGGAGGCAAGCAGCCGCGGCCTCTTTGAGTAATTTACTTCACTTCAAGAGGCTGTCACTCAAAACCCAGATAGTGAGGGTGAAGTGATAAGAGAGTGCTTGTTGTAGAACTTTGACTTTCTCTGCCCTCTGCTCTCTTTTCTGTCCTCCTTATCGTTCCCGCGCATCTCCCCCATGGATCTCATGATCTGCAGTAAAAGCTTTGACATGTAAGTGTGTGTGACTATATATAACTTCCAACTCTGCCCTCAAAACCACTTGCCATAAATGTTGGAACATGTCTTCAAGTCATTATAGCACCTCTGTCTGCAGAGTCCCATCACCCTCCCTAAGATGTCACTTACAGTACAGGCACACACTCATACGTGTTCATGCATGTATTCAGACACACACTGACCTCTGAGGTTGCGTATGAAGTCATCCAGGCCCATTTTGCGCTGGGGTTTGATGTTGGGCGAGTACATGTCAGTGTTGAGGAGGACCACTGCGAAGGCCAGGATGAAGATGGTGTCCGGGTTGTGAAACTGCTGCACCACATCAGGATTACACATGCAGTACCTCTGACTGTGGAGGGGAAATAGGACAGAGTTATGTGTGACAGTATGTATATATATATATATCACCCCAATCCTGGCTTCCCTTCATTGGCTCTCTGTTCCTTTTACAATTGATTTTAAGATTTTACTGATCACTTTTAAAGCGAACGACTGGGCAGTGGGAAAGGTGTACCTTGGCACTGCTGATGTGCCACTGTTCAAGGCACCAGACCCCTAAACTACTCCTGGGGAACAATTCTATGTCCAACCCTGCCTCCTCCCCTTCAACCCCCCCCCCCCCTTAAACTGCTTTAAGTGCATTTGTGTGAGGGATAAAGCTGAAGCTACATTTCAACATCTGAGAGTTGTGTGGATTGACAAATAAAGAACAAAAAAAGAGGTTACAACACGGTTTGTGTCTGATACCAAAAAAGCATAGCTAATCCTGTTCAGTGGTAAATTAATGAATGCATCATGGACAAATTATATTGTTTGGCTATATCTACACACCGGGATGTATAATTTCTTTATAAATTTCTTGTACTGTTACCAAATCATCACAACAAACAATCCACCCAACTAGCTATTTTTGGTTTTGAAAACGTTCTGAGAATGGTACAACGCAATCTTTTAGTAATGCTTTTCTTTTAGTTTCCAGAATGTTCTTCTTAAATAGCATTTTATATCAACATCAAAAAATGTTATGTTAACATATCACATTACATTACAATTTCATTAAAAAAAGGTTCTGTAATCTCAAGCCTCAATAACATGTTCTGAATGTTGCTTTGAAAATGTTCACCATGATTAAAAAGACTGTAGGGTTTTACTGCTGGGCCAACCAAAGCTAAAACTACTGTAGTCAAATACAACCGTCCTACAATAAAGCCTACCTCTGAATTATTATTATCTAATGTGCTGTTAAATTGGACTGGTAAACACTAAGAGGTGTTTCTAAAATTTTGTCCACCCCATTTATAATCACAGAGGGCATACTGAATAATAGAAAAACCTCTCAATACCGCTGTATCTTCAGGCTCAAGGAAGCAATGTACCAAAAGTTAATGATGCACTGCCTGACTTTGTTATTGTGCCCAATCGCACCCCTAAATCCCAAAATGTCCTCTCAGCTCAAACTATTAAAAAAATCAGACAGTGAGTCATTAAGTACAAATTGTTAAAGTTACAAAAAGCAATATAGAGAATGACCTGTAAAAAGTTGCTTTTTCCTGCAGTGAGATGGAGGCACTCGGAGTGATTTAAAAGCCGATATCTTGGCAAACAAGCTACAGCATTTTCTGATCTGACTGACTGACTCAAAGACCGACTGAGTGTAACCTCTGCTCTGATGTGAGGAGCACTCACTTCACCGAGAATGAGACTGACAAGAGACGTCTGACTAAGTGGCTTTGCCCTAGGTGAGATAGCGCTGCCCAGTCTGCTTTGGAACCAGTGATGCTACATTTGGACTTGCTTTGCTCCATGACTGCCCACAAGCTTCACAAACTCACACCTCCTCCCCCCACAGCTCCTGCTCTATCTTTCTTCCTGTCACTTACACTTATACAGCGGGCCATTTCAGTGGTGGGAGGCTTTTATCTCTGCAGCCAGGCAGGATGCAGACATGGAGAGGGCTGCTGTACTCCAGAGGACTATGTAGTTGTCAGAGCATATGCAAGCGAGAGTCCACATCTGAGACCTGCGCAACCAAAAGAGGCTTTTCCCAGACCCCATACCACAAGATCTAAGGCCAGAGTACTCATAGGGTGTCAGTCAACCGTAGTTCAGTTTTGCCTTTGTTTGAGAGATCCTGCTCGGCACAAACACTGCTACAGATACATACATACAGCACATACGCAGACTGAGAAACGCAGAAAGGCACAAATGAGCCTCCTGACTTGCCATCTTGATGTAATTCTGCGGCAAAGTCATCAAAGAGTGAAAGCACAGCCGGATCTGTATGTGTGAGCGTGTATGTCAGCTAATGGACATGTGCATGGATGTGCACATGGGGAAACACTTGAGTGAATAATAAAGCAGTGATTTTGTGTGTGTGTGTGTGTGTGTGTGTGTGTGTGTGTGTGTGTGCACGTGCGCGCTTCATTCACACATTTCCAAGCGTGGATCTCCGTCTTATGTAACCAGTTTATTTAAACACTAGCTCCCCCGATCTCTTATCTTCATATCTGCATATGAAAGTTGCATGCCAGCTGGCACAAATACCGCTTTGTATAAAAGAACTACTCACGGCAAGAGTACAACACGCTTCAAACAGATGACATAACAAGTGTTACATAACAGACATGGCATCGGATGTCTGGCTGTCCCGATAAAAGCCCGCTCATTTCTGACCTATACTCGCAGCTCCAGCTACAGAGAGTGTGGTCTGGGATCGCTGATGAATTTGTAATCTGCACCCAGGGGCTCGGCTCGTATGATTGTGTGAGATGTGATTAGTTGATGACCACGGTTGGTGTTCTGATTGGCCCTCAAATCAGAAGCGGAGAGGGGAAGTGTCATGACTGCTCCTTTTCCTCTCTTCCCCCACCACTTACTTGGAGTAAAACCACATTAACAGATAGTGTGGGTGATAGTCTGCTCTTTCTTTTTTTTTCCAAATGCAATGAAAAGACTTAAAGCACAAGCCACATGTTTGCATTATGATGAACACTGTGATGAATCTGGGATTTTTTTTTAGTCAGTCCTACATAATCCATCCTGCTGCTGTAAATACACGCAAGAGCACCAAATGAGTATTAATCCACAGCTGAAAACAGTTCCCCACATATATGCCATTTATTTTTCTTACCCCTCTCAGAACCCAATTAGGTTCCAAACACACACGAAAAATATTGTAATGGAGGAATTCTGCTTTTACTTTTTGTATTTAATTTTGCTTTATTGAGTGCGTGTGTGTATTTGCTTCTATCTTTCACAGGTTTGACTTAAAGGTTTAAGACTTTTTATTCACTTGACAGATATATTTCTTTTAAATTTGGTCGCAAATTTTTAAATCGATGTTTTATCCAGCACTTTCCAAGTTTATTATATTCATCCATTTGACAGGTGTGGCATATCAAGATGCTGATTAAAGAGCATGATTACTACACAGGTGTGCCTTTGGCTGGTCACAACAGAAGGCCTCTCTAAAATGTGCAATTCGACGATTCAACACAATGCCACAGATGTCCCAAGTTTTTAGGGAGAGTGCTACTGACAAGCTTATGCAGAAATGTCCACTAGTGCTACTGCCCATGAACCTAACCACACATAACTTTAACAGTGTTGAAAATTAAGTTTCAACATATCTGCTACTAGATGCAAATGTAATGCTGCCCTCATGTGCTCCTCAGAAATATTTTACGTCACAGTTGTACAGTCGTAATTACGAGATACACGCATTCGAGTGCTCTGGTCAGAAAAAAAGCAACAAACATGGACACTAGAAGTAAAAAGGTTTTCGTGGCTGATGTTTTACCAAAAGCAAGTAGCACAGAGCTCCTTAGTGCTTCAGCAGCAGAGAGAAGAACATAGAATGCACATCAGGTATGGCATGCTTTAAAGTTAAACGTTTGCTTGCTTGCTACAGCTAATAGATGCATATACCTAAATGTAGCCTACTAAAAGTAAATGATAGCCACTAGGAACAAAATAATAAAATATATGCTTTCTGCTATTTCTGCTGCCCTGAAACTTCACACAAACATCAACTCGGGTATCATCAAAATTTTTAATCCTCAAAGTTTCCCACTCATAATGATGACTTTGGAGGGCCATTCATGTGCTCATAACTCGTAAATTCAGTAAATACGATATTTCTGAGGAACACATGAAGTCAACATAGCATATCCACTGTTTGCAGAGACTCACAATGCCAACATTTTCCCTGGCAATTGGGTTGTGTTAAAAGTCTTCAGAAGGGAACCATTAGGGTCAAATGCATCATGAGCAATGCGCTATCGTATAATTAGCTTTTTTTTTTTTTTTTTTTTTGGAGTTTGGAGTTACCCTCTTTAAGACCACAAAAACAAAATCAAAGTCAGGAACTCAGACAATCAAAGATTCTGCCTCATGGATGCAGAACTGTGTTGGCAGACAGTTAACATGCAAAGCATTTTCTCTGATGATTTCACTCCAGTAACATTGAACCAGCAACTTAGTGTAATTCAAAACAACAGCTTGTTCTATGAGTTCAAAGGTGCAGCAGCTAAACTCATGGTGCTGACATTGTTGATAATCCTGAGGCAAAGAGCAGCACATCAGCAGAGGGAGATTAAATGTACACAGCAATGCAACAATTACTCTGAGATAGAACACAATGATGGCCATTTTTATTGCATTTTTAGTCCTGGGAGCAATCTTTCAAGGACATTTCAAGGACAGTGCCAGCCAGAGGACAGGGAACCAGTTGCAGCTCCTATTTGTCTGCTCAGTTCCATCTGTTTTTGCCTCAAAGACTTTTCAGTCAAAAGGTAAAATCACATCATAAAAAACTGTTTCTGTCCGGGAGTTTGTTAGAGTTAGACAGTCCACTGTTAAGCACACAGGGAGTGTGTAAGCTACGGTGGCTCTCTAAGGGTCCTCTTGGTATTAAAATGAGTCTCTTTCAGCAGATATGCTCATAAATTTAAGTGACTGGAGGGCAAGAGTCAGCACTGACAAAATGAGCAGAAAACCAACTCAGGCTAAAACCTCATGAGTACCAAACATGCACTTTTACATATTCATGTGTGATGAAAACGGGCGTACAAGTGTCATGAACATATAAACAGCCTTGAGAATCTGAAGATTTGGCCAGAAAAGGTCGTCCAGGGGAGAAAGTAATGACATGGAGCATCTATTTTTGTCCCAGTGGAATGCACACTGATTGCCTGTAGCTCAGATCACCGTTATGATTGGCTGACAATCAAACACTGAGTTTAGTCAAAGGTTACAGGCAATCAGTGTAATTTGTTAATGATACACGGCTTTGGTTTTCATCAGAGCTTACCACAGTGAGCTGGCAGAACCAGTTAAACACATATAGTTGCCCTATTACAATGGCATTCTGGACACGGCTGCTAGCCAGAGGCTGCGAGATGAGATTAGAAAATATTTCTCTATTTTATTGCAAAATATGTGTAATATGTGTCAGCTTACATGTCATTTGGGTTTTTGTTTTGCATAGGTAGCCATAGGCAAAAAGGTCTATTCATTCCACAAAGTTCAGAGTGCCTTTAGCAGCCCTGCTCAGTCATGTGATGGAATATTGTTGTGTTGAATTGTGTTAAAAAGTGAAGCTAGAGCCCCGTTAGTCAGCAAGGGTTGGTTGTGAGCGAGTTGACAGCCTCACCTGAAGGCTTCGATAAGTCTCTCCACTTTCTGCGCTTCTCCCTGAACACGAACATGAGCCTGGAACTTTCTCAGGGCTTCGTCGAGCTCCATGCCTGAGAAATCCATCTCATCCACGACACAACTATTAAGGGACAGACAGAGAGAGAGAAAAAAGAAGGCAGGACAGGAGAGAGAGATTTATTTGTGGTGTGTCACTGTAATAAGAAGGTGAATGAGCGAGCATGTGCATACATGTGTGTGCGTGCCTGCATGTATGTGCGCGTGTGTGCGTGTGCACCAAACTATAAGTGCCCAAGAGCTGATGGCAAATCTTCCTCTTACAGTTATACCTCCATTATAGAAGCACTGACCTGGAAGACGCACATAGAGAAAACATGTTTGCACACACACTTTGTGCAAACATTAATGGGGAGGAAAGGGTCTGATGACAGTGGCAGATAAGAGGAAATGAAAGAGAGGGATGAGAAGGTGACATAATGAAATGCAAACAGCAAGGGGGCAAGAGAGAGGTACATGAAAGGCTGAGGGCAGGCTGTAGCAATGGAAGAAGTGCGTCCACAAGATTGCACAAGTGCATTTATGTGTATGCACTTATTTGTGCCCATGCACGTGTGTCTGTGTGTCTGAGAGAAGGCGAGGGTGTGTTTGTGTGTGTGTGTGTGTGTGCGTGTGTGTGTGTGTGTGTGTTCAGTGCAGTGACCTATTTCTACAGTCTCTGCAACAACCTCAGCAAAAAGCCTCTCTATCCTGGATCTGTGTCTACACTGGTTGGATGCAAAAAGGGTGAGTGTGAAGGCATTAAGTAAATGCATGTTTTCATGGATGTGTTGCATTTCTGCATGCAAGTGCTGCATGTCAAGTGAGCGTGTGTGTGTGTGTGTGTGTGTGTGTGTGTGTGTGTGTGTGAGTGTGAGTGTGTGTGTGTGTTTATGACAGGTTAGCTGGCTCCAGTAGCTAGTTCTATTTAAGATATTTTAAAACTCCGGAATACAAATCTCTTTAATCTTCAATCTCATTTCATTTTTTAGTAGTAAAGATCAAGATACAAAACATCCATTTAAAGTTTATTTTTGACCTTGCTAAAGACTTGGGTATAATTGGAAGCTTCAAAACAGTTATGAAATGGACCTTTACAAATATTTTTCAACTGCTGTTTCCGAGGTCAAGAGGGAAATTTAACCATTAACTTCAACATCATCATGGATAAGAAGTCCTATAGGTGTTTGGAATAAGTTAAAGTTATAGCATTTCTATTATAGTCGCAATGAAGTCAACTCAATCTGCTGCTGATGACGACGATGTCCTCCAGAACAGCTAATGGCCCATGAGGTTAGATTATTATGTGAAGGAGATTAAGGTATACTATGCAGGATTTTCTTTAAGAACAATGTTTGAACTTATTCAAAAGTAATCACCCTCATCTTCATAGTGTGTGGTTTATCTGCAGAGACTCTGCCCTCTGCCTGGACTCTGTTTTTTTTCTTCTCTTGTGCTGTGCTCGTGACGTTCCTGGACACAGCATGCAGTGAGGTCAGGATGTAAATGTAAAGCCACAAAAACTTTGGAAAGATGTAAATAATTGTATTTTGATGCTCTACCGCTTGTTTTCATCGGGTGAAGGGTCAAAGTGTCAAATATGGTAAAATATGGTAAAAGAGGGATTCTTTTCACAACCTGGCAACTTGTTCTTATTAAAGCAGCAGTCCATCAATTTTACACATTAAAGTCAGTTTACTCTTCATGAGGGCTACTATTCGGCTTTGGAAAATGTTTGAATGCTGATTTTGGTGGCTCTGGAGGGGCTTTGTAGAGTCGAAGACAATGACCCTGATGATGATGGTCATCTAGCCTTCAGCTTGGAAAGTATGAAATTCTAATTGCAAGGCATTTCATACTGTAAGTGTGGAGCCTAAAAGACGTGGGCATTTACTGGTCAGTAAAGGTCAAACAAAGGGCCACTTCTGAGTTTAAATGTTATGTACAAACATTTTCTGGTGCTCAACCTGAACAGTAGACGAGACCAAGAGTCATAATACTTGAGCCTCTGATGCTTTGATTTTTGGCCTTTAAAGTCCCCAAATTTTACCCAAGTGCAATTCTTAGTCATTAGAGTACCTCATTGATGGCTTATAACCTATCAAGTATTAGGAAATCATTTACTAACATTAATAAAGCCATTGGTGGGGCATACAGTAATGATTATTTAATTAACGAATAACCTGCTGATTATTGTCACAATTAAGCAATGAATAATTTAATCTATTAAATGTCAAAAAATTGTGAACAATGCTCATTACAATTCTGGAGTCTAAAGTGACATTTTCAAATTGCTACTTTTGTCCAACCAACACTTCCAAACCCAAAGGCTATCATAAATTTACTACATCATTCTTCATTAACTATCTATTAACTGACTAAAATGATAAATCAATAATCAAAAATAAATTTTCTTTCAATCAACTAATAGATTAATTAACTTCACTCTACAATTCTAGAGTATTTGGCCTTTTCAGAAAACTTGGTTAAAGTGCTAAAAATAAAGTTATCTCCATGAGAACTGATCAAACTCCACTGATGAAGACCATGGCATGAGAAGAAGCTGAAACCTCCAAAAACAGAAAGTAAGTGAAGCTTGCGTTAAGATTAATTTGCAAAACCAGCATAAATTCAGTTGGGAAAGCAAAGGGATTTGCATTGGATGAGTGGATTCATTACAGGAAACCCAATCATGTGCATATGTCTGCGTGTGATACCTACATGTCGGCATGTATAAATAATGAGGACTCACTCAAGGACATCTCTGTTGAACTGCAGCTTGCTGTTCCCCAAGAACTCTCCAATCATCTGCCTGCTCAGACCCTTCCTCTGCAGCAGGAAGTGAGCCACTCCGATGGCCGTGTCCGGGACAAAACCACGCGTGATCAGGAAGTGGATGCCTCTCTCTGGGTTCCTGCCACATACAGCAAACAGCAGAGAAGCAGATAGTGTTAAAACAGTGTGTGTGTGATGTGTCTGTGCATTCAAGCAGATAGGTGTGTGGGCCTGAGTGAGAAAGAAAATGTGTAACGCTGCATTTACGAGAGAGGCTGATAAATGTGTGCATATGAACGGAAAATGTGTGTGTGTGTGTATGTGTGTGTGTGTGTGTGTGTGTGTGTGTGAGAGAGAGAGAGAGAGAGAGAGAAAGAAAGGGAAGGAGCAAAAGGAAGAGTGTATTCATGCGCAAAAGCTGTTAGCTTTGGACTTCTGGATCAGACCCACTGTCAGTGATGCATACAAGTTAATTCACTATAATTTGTATGAACTAATAATAAGTGCAGGCCAACCATGGGCTCTATTTTTAGAAACATAGAGGCGCTCATATTGTTCATGACCTCTTTGACTTCCTCTCTTCAACTGCATTTTCTCTCTTTTCTCTCTCTCTCCTCCTCCTCTCTTAGTCTCCCGCTTTCTCTTTCTCTTTTTTTTCATTGACATCACAAGATGGCACTGAACACGCAGCTCCTCCCAACAATCACAAACACTAATGAGCAGCTGCTTAGAGCAGTTTTGCGGGGCTGTTGGAGATTTGTTAGACACAAACAGTAATAAGTGTACTTTAAGCCCTGAGCCAGAGGGTGCAGAAATATTTTGCAGTTTGTGTGTGTGTGTGTGTGTGTGTGTGTGCGTGTGTGTGTGTGTGTGTGTGTGTGTGTGCTGCCGGCCCACTCACACATTGAAGAGGTTGAGTCCGATACGGTAGAGGCGTTTACGGTGCGTGTCTGTGGATAGAGTCGGTGAGCGGCAGGACGCTGGATCCTGGCAGCGGTCCCTGGGCAGAGAGACGACCAGGGCCTGCAAGGCCTCAGGGCTGGGCCCCCCCGGAATCTGCTGAGGATGAGTGTAGTGGTACTGCTGGTACTGGGTGTAAATCTGAGCGGGTTGCTGGTTAGACTGGGTTGAGGTGGAGACAGAGGTGGAGGTAGAGGTGGATGTAGATCCCAGTCTGTCTGAGGAGCTCTCCCCCTCCATTCCTCCTCCTCCTCCTCCTCCGAGAGCTGGCACCGCTGAGCCCCTCCTGGAACCTGGATCAGCCATTTCTAGTTCCTCACTGGGCGGAGGTGCAGGAAACTCTGGCTCCTCTGCAAACTGGCCATCTCCTTCCACGGCTGTCCCGCTCATAGAGGTCTTCCTGCTGCCCGGCTGTCCCCCACCTGTATTACCCAGGGAGGTGGTGGTTGTGGTGGTGGCGGTGGAGATGGTGTAAGAGCTATTGCTGTCAATGTGAACAGTGACATCTCTGAAGGCCATGAGCAGCGAGCTGGCGCTGCGGGGCAGACAAGCGCTCTCAGCAGCTGCACGAAGGGCCCCGGGGTCCATCAGGAGCCCCTTCCCGTCTCCACCCTCTGACAAGCTCCAACCACGAAGGGCGTCATCAATGGACTGGGCCAAAGAATGAAGCTGCAAATATGATGATGATAAAATATGCTTCAGAACCAATGATGCAATAAGAGGCGTGACTCGTGAAGAAAAGTTTGTGATAGCAAAGGAGGTTGCTAATTTGTGGCTATTTTTAAGATTAGTGGAAGCAGATTAACAGTGATGGTGGCTGTCCACTGAGCAGACAATATGGCATTCACATGAAACTGCTGAGTCTTTGCTTAGGTCAAAAGAAAAAGTTCTAGTAGCATGTGCGCATCCAAAAGTAGTAAAACAAGGTGCTGGACAAAGTGAAAAATGTCTGAAGAAGGGCTATGGCCCGAAATGTCACATGTGTGGCGGTGATTTAATAAATGTTAATGGGGGGTGTCTGGTGGCTCTGTAGATAGAACAGGCGCCCCATGTATGAAGGCAGTGTCCTTGCCGCAGCAGCCATGGGTTCAATTCCGGCTCACTGCCCTTTGCTGCATGTTATTCTTTCTCTCTCCCCCTTTCAGGCTACCACTCTATCCTATCCAATGAAAGGTTAAAATGCCCAAAAACTAGTATACTAAAATAAAATAAAATTAAATTAATGTTCATGGGAGCATTCTCTGGTGTGTGGACTGATTTATGTTTTGGAATCTTTGCTTGGTTGAGAATAGAATCATACAAACTCACATTTTGACCTGACAATGGCACTAGATGAAAAGTCAGGTGATTACCAAATTCATTAAAGCCTCTGGAAACGTGGCTTGAAAT
The DNA here is from genome assembly GCF_008729295.1 of Plectropomus leopardus. Classification (NCBI taxonomy): domain Eukaryota; kingdom Metazoa; phylum Chordata; class Actinopteri; order Perciformes; family Serranidae; genus Plectropomus; species Plectropomus leopardus. The sequence goes on along the minus strand of NC_056473.1, from coordinate 1,598,162 downwards.
GGTAAGAAGTGCATATACTGTATCAAAGTTGAGTGTCTCATTAGTTGAGTGATTCATCATCTATGCCCCATGAATGTGTGAACAAAATTTCATGGTAATCGACAGCCCAGGTTCCAGAATAAAATGTTGGCAGTGTGTGTTTCTGCAAAACCATGGACATGTTACATTGGTAGACTTTATTCATATTATTTTAGAATTTCTATAGTGACATTAGCTGAGTTTATCTTCAGGAGGGGGAGGGGAAAAGGGTGACAAGACATTTCCAGCTGTGTTTGTGATTACAAAACTGGGTATTTTTTAATTATAATTTCTGGGATGCTTTTAGCCATGTTTATTGCAACACAAGTGTATTTTCTTTGAAAGCACATCAAGACATTCCCAGCCACTTTTGTGGCAAAAAAACAGGTGACTTTTAGCCAAAATGTAAACCCTTTCTAATACCAATCAAGTGTTTTTTGTGCCTAAACATGTAACCACACATTAAAAAGAAGAAAAAAACACTGGGCTTTGTACAACAGTTTACAAACCTTTTTTTTAATTTTATCTTACCAGAAAATTAGGAGAAAATATAAGAGAAATTTACAAGAATGCTGCTGCAAGAGGCCCATAGTATTCCAATCCACTACATATGAAAGGTACAAATATAACATGGTTTAGAGAAACATAAAATGCCAACATTTATGCTGGCAATTTAGTTGTTGACATATTAAATGTGGACCACAATGATTGTTCTACTGATGGACATTGCCATTTCCAGAGCCATGCTGGTGGTTGATAAAATTTCATTTGTTGATTTTTTTTTTTCTGCACCATTTTGCATCCCTACTTAAATTCAACATATAGGAGCAGAAACAAAAGCACTGACCTGTTCAGAGAAGCAGTCCTCCAGCTGTGTGAGTGTTTGTCCAGGGGTCTGAGGTGGCGCTGGAGCTGGGGCCGGGGTAGGGGCAGGGGTGGGACCTGCTGCTGGGGCAGATGCAGGAGAAGGAGGCAGAGAGGTGGAGCGACATGGGGGAGGAGGGGGAGTTTTGGAGCGTAAGGGTATCTGCCCTCCTCCAGGATGCAGACTGTAACTGTGTCTCTGGGCTGCATTACGGTTTCGGCCTGAGGGGCTCGGTTGGCGCAGGGAGATCCGGCGGGGCAACTTGCTCTCTGACAAAGAGTTCCGGATCTTCTGAAAGTTTTTGCTGAGCTGGTACTGACGGAAAGCTGTCTGGATACGACGGGCTGCCCGCCTCGCTATGAGATGGCCTCCATATTTCTGCTCCAACTCTTCTATCTGGGGATAGAGAGAGAGTGAGGGGGAGCAAGTTTAAATATCAAACATGTTTACAAGACTCTGAAACTCACTGAAGACACTGCAAGATTTATGTTGCGAAGCACACAGCAGTCACAGAAATATATTTATTCATCCACCAGAAGGCAAATATCATGATGGCATTTTGTGTCAGTGTCCACAGAAGATCAAAAGCATCGCCTGAGTCATGAAATGCATTATCACACCTTTCTTCTGAGATGTATTCTTCTTGCTTATCTGTCCACTCCTTTAAAAGTGGCGAGGGTTTATGGTATTAGAGTAAAAGTAAACATCATCTATCATCATTCGGCTGCTAATACTGGCTGAAGGGCCAGGGGAAGGAGGATGGATGGGCTGTGACAAAGGTGATTTTGAGAAAATGAATAGAAAAGTAAACTCCTGCACAAGCCTATTTCTGTGCCGTTTGTTGGCAGAGCAGCTCAGCCCAAAATCTCAGCTTCCTCCAGAATTTTGCCCTCCTATATTTTCAGCAAAAGGGAGACGCAGGAGGGGGAGTGGGAGGCGAGGGAAGAGACAGAGAAGAGGAAAAAGGAGGACAGCCGCACATGTGCCTGCGTGTGTGTCTGCTCCGACACCCCCCAAAAAAAAAACACACACACACACACACACACACACACACACACATACATAGGAAGACACACTCATATACGCGCACACTCGCACTGCAGCAGCAATAGCAGTAGCAACAGCAGCAGACCCTTCAGCAATTTGGTATGAGAAATAAAGACATCTCCAGCCGCCAGAAGCAGTTATTAGCTGTTACCATGACAACCTAGCATCTTTCGCGTTCCTGTCGCTGTGCCACTGGATCGCTGGTGTTCTTTTTCATGTCAACACGTACAGAAATAGATCTGAATGGGAATCTTTTTTGTCACGCAACACACAATGTCAAATGATCATCCTTCACACACCTCCTCACACTGAAACAGGTAAAGGAGTTATCCCCCCCGCACACACACACAAGCACACACACCCACACACACACTTAAAGAAGTACAATAAAACAAAATAAATAAGACATACCTGTTTGTTCTTATTCTCCAGGGTGATCTCGTACTCGCTGGGCCCGTCTCTCTTGGTTCCCTCCACTTCCTGTCCACTACCGGAGGATGTTCCATCCTCCAGGCTCAGCATCTGACCACTGCCACGGAAATAAGAACAGGAAGCTATCAGTCCCCCCTCAACTCAGCTGTTATCTCAGTGGCAGGTCATCAACAAAGCAGAGTGTGAAGAGGTTCATGAGAGAAGCAGCAGATGGAGAATGATGCGTGAGGTCGTGGTGGCTCGGGGCGGAGGGCACTGAGTTTATATGTCCGCTCCTATTTGGTGAGATTCGCGGCTCCAGTGTAGGTTTCAGGCCAGGGGCGTTTCTAGTATTTGAGGACATTGGGGGCTTAGCCCAAACCCCAGTAAGAGGGTCTGGGGGAACATTCCCTAAATTTTTTTTTTTTTTTTTTAATATTAACAAGCTCAATTTTTATCCTTTTTTGTGCACTCTGGTACTGAATTTACCTTCAAAACTTTTTTTACTTCCCAGATTAAGTATGAATTGTGATGAGAAACTTGTTAGTTAGTAAAGAAAGAAAGTCCAGTGTCCAAAATCATTCACTCATTACTATTACTATTAAAACTTATTAGTTTATTCTATTGTAGGAGTGTTTTCAATTTATAGCTATAAACTGAAAATACTTGATGCATCGTTCGACATTGTTCCATGTGCGATGTATAAAATGACTTTATAGTGGACATCAAGAATAAATTGTCTCATTATTTTTTTTAGCTGGGAGTTTAATTCTCTCTCTGCCTCCCTTCAAAATAAAAGCACCATGGGTACCCCTTTGAATACTTTAATTGGAACAACAGTACTTTTTTTAAACTTAATAAACTTAATAACTTTACTTTATATAACATTATACAGTATTTATTAAATTTTATTATAACAATAGCGTATGTAACTTTATTTTATGACAGTAGCTACTTTATTTGCATCTGTAGTTCAATTAACAATTTTGTATTTTAGTAGTTAACAGTACTTAAGAAGAGATTTCAAAATATGGAGATATATATTGTGTATCAGGATGTAGCCTAAAAATATCATGATATTATTTTAAAGCCATATTTATGGACTGTCTGTTTTGACAAAACAACAGTCCATAAATAAAAGATATTCAATGTCAAAAGGTATAAGAAAAATATACAGAACAGAGAAAAGCAGGTAATCTCCTAATTTTGAGAAACAGAAAACGTTGAATATTTACCATTTTCCCATCAATCGTGGAATGTAACTTAGTACATTTACTTATAAGTACTGTACATAAGAACAAATTGGAGGTACTTATAGTTTATAGTTTTTAGAGTATTTCAATCTCATGCCACAAGTCATTTGTTGCTCAGGTTTTTAAATTTTCTCACTGGAAGATCAGCTTGCAAACCTTTGCAGGAGTCCAGACCTCCAAGTTGGGTGTCTTGAATTTTTGAGGGCACTTTATGGTGCATAAATGTTTCACTCTCCCAATAAAAAGAAAACTTTAAAGGATTTTTAAGGCATTGCAAATGCAGCAAAAACACAAAAAGCTATACATGTACATGCAAACATATTCATAATTGTGTAAAAGTGTCTGCAATTTGCATAGTTCAGAATCGATCTGCTCCCAGACAGGAGCAGTCGAAGCATTGCTGGATAACACTGTTCAATACTTTGAAACGTAGTATTTGGACAAAACATTCATCATGGTGGTAAACAGGGAGTGATTTTAGACACAGCCATGGAGTTAAAGCAATGGTCATTTATATTATGTTTTGGCACTGAAAACAGTGCTGATTTTGTGCATGAGACTCTGAAAGCTGATGCGTTTCTATGGCAATGAATCATTTGGATAAACAATTAAGGGACGTTTGGGCTGAAAAGTATAACTTTAGTCTCCCACATAGAAATGCAATTACTTGTTTACTTGTGTTCTGTGTGCTGCTGTTGTTGAATCAATGTATCATTATTTCATTTCAAAATAAAACCAATCATGAAAAAAACAAAACATTTCTCGTCTGTTCAATATTTGGTTCCAAGACCAAAATGATAAAAATGGATAACGAGTTGTTTTTCCAATTTCCAATTTTGTGCTCAAATAAAAAAAAGAACAGAAGAAACAGATTACAATATAAAAGGAGAATAAGTGAGCGAGGTCATTTAATGTTGATCTTGAAGAAAGCCTGAGGGCCGAAACTGCATTTGAATGAAAGAGAGATGCATATGGAGCCAGATTGACACACACAAGTTATGATGTGAACAACTTGAGCTTTGTCAATTCTGTTAATATTTAGGGAAAAAAAGAAGTGAAGTGGCTAACGTCTTTGGCATCAAATCACTTCTAAAAGACACAAAACACTGCCACTCAGCACCTTTTATATAGCCAGGCTGGACTGATGGAAGCATAGAGATATGATCACACCCTAAGAGCTTTTATAATGGTGTGCAGTTATGACTGTGTGTGTGCATAATGTTGTGTGCTTGTGCAATCTTTTTTTTCAACCCAGATAATGCTTACTCTAATAATTTTTTACACAAAAGGGACTTGTGCTAAACAGGACTGCAGAGTCTAAAGAGCCTGCTCATGGTTAAATAATGAGTGCATCACTAAAGTTCTTTGTTTCCTTTGATTGCTGTGAAAGCAAATATTCTGTGCTCCCCAGCCAAAAGTCAGAGATAGGGCCAGAGAAGCTTGGTCATATCTTGAAATGAGATAGAGAAAATAGAGAGGATGGGAGTGGAACCAGAGTCTGAGATAGAAACAGAGTTAGGAAACAGAAAGACTGTGTTGGTGTGTGCATGCTAGAGGCTGTCTCTGTCAAAAACTCTATTAAAAGACTGCCATGCGCCTGCGCTGCATCAGAATACATTAGAGTACATTACAATACATTAGAGGATTTAAAAGCAAGAGTCGAGCTATTAATGCATCTGGACAGCAAAAGCCTCCATCATGATATGGCCGCTATATCGTCCCTCCCTCTCTCTCTCTCTCTCTCTCTCTCTCTCTATGTCTCTCTCTCTGTTACACCCACATGCTCACATACGTCAACAAACACACCAAGCACACACTCCTGCTCTGCCTGCATGTGTGACGTCATGGTGGATGAGAAATGAACATCTGTCAAATCGCATCTCCCAGGGTTCCTATAGTACTGTACAGACAGGCAAACACACACGCACGCACACACACACACGCATGCACACACACAGGAGGGAAAAGGTACTGCAGGTTAGGCTATAGGTGGATCCCATGACATCTCTTGGGAGGTTTGTGTGCTCCGATGGATTCAGCAGATGACATTCAGTGTGTAGAGAGGTGTTTGCAGCCACCAGGCATACATACACATGCACACACACACAACTCCATGTGATGATAATAACGAGCTACAGTGTGACACGACTCCAATGCATCTCATTATCTCAGGTGGGCGTCCACTGCTGCTGTGCCATTAGCCCATCCAATCAGGACTATGTGGGTGTAAGATGATGATGGTTAAGTCATCAGATCAGAGACAAGAGAGAGGGATTCGAGACAGACAGATGGTGATATTAGTAAAACCAGAATGAACGGGAGAGACTTGACAAGGAAGATGAGATGGAAATAAACAGAGAAATAATGATGCATACAGAGACAAAGGGGGGAAAATAGACCTCAGAAGAAGAGACTGAAAAGTAGACATGACTGGGAGAGATTTGGAAACAAGAGCATGTGAGGATTAAACGATGGGAGAACTTCCAGAGGAGGGAGGGCAATCATTGAGAAAAATGACAAAATCAGCTTTTACAACAGAGCTTTGCTCATTTAAACATGTCTGAGTGAAATGTCATGCATTCACACACCCCACTCCATAAAAAAGTAAACTCATACAGCAAACAGACAAGCTGCCCACACGGACGGAGAAGTGTATATACAGTAAATCCTCAAACTTCTCCTCTCCAGTTACTATGGTAGTGGTACAAGTTGCATCATCACTGGGTTGCCATGAGCTGCAATATCACTTCACATACCCCCCTTTCTCTGTCACCCTATATGTGAATCAACCTTGAGGCTGTAAGATCTATAGGTTTGTTACAGAGTATTTATAGAAGTACCTTACCACTGAAGAGATGGCCATTTATTAAAACTCGGATGTCTTTTAGATGCAAATACTTTTAAAATTGGGGCTATAACAAGAAGAAAATAAGAATTATGACGCTTTTGCTCAAAAGGTTAAAAAACCTACAACAGATTGCCCTGTGCTGTACCAGACCAATCAACACTTCCGCTGGTGGGTGACATAATGCAAACTCGTACGTGTGAAACAATGACAAGAAACATTCTCATATAACAGTAAAAACGCAATCTAAAACATGTTCCTGAAAACATCTGAGGAAATATGGAATGGTTTATATTTAATTAGCACTGCTTAGTTTTACCGTTCTCATTTTTTGGCCTCTGTTTTCTTTTTTTTTTCTTTTTTAAACCCTTTATTCACCATTTAGTGCATACATATAACCAAATACAAAGTCAACAAAGCGATGGTAATGGTTTAAAAGTTGGATAAAACTAAGAAAGAACATTAAAAAAAAACAAGAAAGAAAATAACGAAAGACAATGAAAACAAACAACTAGAGCATTGCTTGTAAGAGTTTTGCAGGATGGGTTTAGTTTGGCATTAATTCTTTCTGCTCATGCCTATGCACATACACTTTTTTTAAAAAAAAAACTTTTTCTCTTTTCCTTTTCTGCTTTCCTTCTTTTCGTTTTTTTTCTTGTGGCCTCTGTTTTCACTGTGCAGGAAACAGTGTTATTCCCAGTTCCTGTTCACAAACTCTTGCTATTACAGCTAAACATGGCACTAAAATGTGTTTCTAAAAACATTTGAGGCGAGAGATAGGCAGTGCAGTAACATGATCTTGATTAATATTTGATCAGGCCTGTCTAGTTTTACTATTTGATTGTTTTTTGGTCTGCTTTTGAGAATGAGAGAGAGAGGTTCTATCTCTTTATACACTGTAAATTCTTGTTGATTTTACTTTGACAAAATCTAGGAAACCGAAAACCATGAAAATGTTATTAAATTTTAGTCTTAATTTATATTTACTTTTTATGTAATTTACATTTACTTTATATCTAATTGTTAAGTTTACTTTAAATTTAGTTGTGTTTACTTGATTTTGTTAAGTTGTTGCAATTTAAAAATGAAAAGTTTCATTAAATCAATCTTTCTAAATTTTAGCAGCTTAAGTAAACCAAATTTACTGTGCTATACATCTGTATTCTGCTGGTTCCAAACTAGTCTATAATATTTGTATACTCTATAACAAGTTAACAAAACAGAGCTCGCAGGCTCCTCTTTGTCATGATCAAGTTATGTCAGACTAACTTGGTTTACTGAAGTTGCTATAACTTAGACCCCTCCCTGAGCTACCACCTTATCGTGGTGGAGGGGTTTGCGTGTCCCAGTGATCCTAGGAGCTCAGTTGTTGGGGGCTTTATGCCCCTGGTAGGGTCAACCATGGCAAACAGGTCCTGGGGTAGGGACCAGACAAAGTGTAGCTCACCGGACCCATTATGAGGAAAAAGAAAAATGGTCCAAAGTTTCCCTCGCCTGGACGCGGGTCACCGGGGTCCCCCCCCCCAGAGCCAGGCCTGGGGGTGGGGCTCGATGGCGTGCGCCTGGTGGCACAGCCCGAAGAGGTGACGTGGGACCTCCTTCCCATGGGCTCACCACCCGTAGGAGGGGCCAAAGTGGTCGGGTGCCTTGTGAGTTGGGCGGCAGCCGAAGGCGGGGACCTTGGCGGTCCGATTCTCAGCTGCACAAGCTAGCTCTGGGGACGTGGAATGTCACCTCTGTGGTGGGGAAGAAGCCTGAGCTGGTGCGCGAGGTTGAGAAGTTCCGACTAGATATAGTCGGCCTCAACTCGACACACAGCATGGGCTCCGGAACCAGCCTTCTCGAGAGGGGTTGGATTCTCTTCCACTCTGGAGTTGTCACTTGTGAGAGGCGCCGGGCAGGGTTGGCAATACTTATTGCCCCCCAGTTCGGTGCCTGTATGTTTACCCCAGTGAACGAGAGGGTAGCCTCCCTCCGTCTTCGGGTGGTGGGACGGATCCTGACTGTTGTTTGTTCCTACGGTCCAAACAGCAATTCAGAGTATGCACCCTTTTGGAGTCCTTAGAGGGGGTGCTGGAGAGCGCTCCCTCTGGGGACTCTCTCGTTCTGCTGGGGGACTTCAACACTCACGTTGGCAGCGACAGTGAGACCTGGAGGGGCGTGATCGGGAGTAATGGCCCCCCCCAATCTGAACCTGAGTGGTGTTTTATTATTGGACTTCTGTGCTCGCCACAGATTGTCCATAACAAACACCATGTTCAAGCATAAGGGTGTCCATATGTGCACTTGGCATCAGGACATCCTAGGCCGCAGTTCAATGATTGACTTTGTAGTCGCATCGTCGGACTTGCGGCCGCATGTCTTGGGACACTCGGGTGAAGAGAGGGGCGGAGCTGTCAACCGATCACCACCTGGTGGTGAGTTGGCTCTGATGGTGGGGGAAGACGCCGGTCAGACCTGGCAGACCCAAACACATTGTGAGGGTCTGCTGGGAACGTCTGGCAGAGTCTCCCGTCAGAAGGAGCTTCAACTCTCACCTCCGGGAGAGCTTCAACCATGTCCCAGGGGAGGCGGGGGACATTGAGTCCGAGTGGGCCATGTTCCGTGCCTCCATTGTGGAGGCGGCCAACCGGTGCTGTGGCTGTAAGGTGGTCGGTGCCTGTCGGGGCGGCAACACCTGAACCCGTTGGTGGACACCGGCAGTAAGGGTTGCCGTCAAGCTGAAGAAGGGGTCCTATTGGGCCTTCTTGGCCTGTGGGACTCCGGAGGCAGCAGACAGGTACTGACAGGCCAAGTGGAGTGCAGCTACGGCGGTCGCCGAGGCGAAAACCCGGGCATGGGAGGAGTTCAGTGAGGCCATGGAGATCAACTTCCGGACAGCTTCGAAGAGGTTCTGGACCACCATCCGGCATCTCAGAAGGGGGAAGCGGGGCTCTGTCAACACTGTGTATGGTGGGGACAGGGCGCTGCTGACCTCGACTCGGGACGTTGTGGATCTTTGGAAGGAATACTTCGAAGACCTCCTCAATCCCACCGACACGAATTCCGGTGAGGAAGCAGGGCCTGGGGACTCGGGGGTGGGCTCTTCCATCTCTGGGGCTGACGTTGCCAAGGTGGTCAAAAAGCTCCTCGGTGGCAGGCCCCTGGGGGTGGATGAGATCCGCCCAGTGTTTCTTAGGGCCCTGGATGTTGTGGGGCTGTCGTGGTTGACATGACTCTGCTACATTGCGTGGACATCAGGGGAACGGAGGGTATGTTCCAACTACAGGGGGATCACACTCCTCAGCTTCCCTAGTAAGGTCTATTCAGGGGTACTAGAGAGGAGGGTCCGCCGGACAGTCGAACCCTGGATTCAGGAGGAGCAATGCGGTTTTCGCCCCGGTCGTGGAACTGTGGACCAGCTCTGGTCCCTTGGCAGGGTCCTTGAGGGTGCATGGGAGTTTGCCCAACCAGTCCACATGTGCTTTGTGGACTTGGAGAAGGCATTTGACCATGTCCCTCGGGGAGTCCTGTGGGGGGGTTCTCCGGGAATATGGGGTTTCGGACCCCCTGATACGGTCCGTCTGTTCCCTGTGTGACCGGTGCCAGAGCTTGAGCTTGCACCGATCTGTCGTGGTGAAGAGGGAGCTGAGCCGAAAGGCAAAGCTCTCAATTTACCGGTCAATCTTCGTTCCTACCCTCACCTATGGTCACAAGCTTTGGGTAGTAACCGAAAGAACAAGATCGCGGTTACACGTGGCCGAAATAAGCTTCCTCCGTAGGGTGGCTGGGCTCTCCCTTAGAGATAGGGTGAGACGCTTGGTCATCCGGGAGGAGCTCGGAGTAGAGTCGCTGCTCCTCCGCTTTGAGAAGAGCCAGCTGAGGTGGCTTGGGCGTCTAATTAGGATGCCTCCCGGACGCCTCCCTAGTGAGGTGTTCAGGGCACGTCCCACCAGTAGGAGGCCCCGGGGTAGTCCCAGGACACGCTGGAGAGACTATGTCTCTCAGCTGGCCTGGGAACGCCTCGGGATCCCCCGGGAAGAGCTAGACAAAGTGGCCAGGGAGAGGGAAGTCTGGGCTTCCCTGCTTAGGCTGCTGCCCCCAGGACCCGACTCCGGATAAGCGGCCTGGGAACGCCTCGGGATCACCCGGGAAGAGCTAGACAAAGTGGCCAGGGAGAGGGAAGTCTGGGCTTCCCTGCTTAGGCTGCTGCCCCCAGGACTCGACTCCGGATAAGCGGAAGAAAATGGATGGATGGATGGCTATAACTTAGAAAGAATAAGGTGATTTCACTTGTTATTTCGAAGTTGCAACAACTCACAAAATTGAGCAAATACAGCTACATTTTGAGTTAACATAGCAAATAGATATCAAGTAAACATAAATTAAGATTAATTGTATATTTACCTTACTTTTTCAAGGCAATCTTTTTTCAATATTATTTTATGATCAACTTGTCAGATTTGAGTGTTTTCTTTGTGTCTGCGATGATGACATGGGTAGAGGTTAATATAAAATTACAGCATGTAGTGCGAGCAACAGCACGAGACCAAGCAAAAATCCGCTGGAAGACGTACTTTGCCTTAATTTGCATCATCTGGTGGAGTTTTGCCAGAGGGAGGAGAGGTGATCTCTATCTATCCACAGTTCATCTACACATACTAACCACATTGTTTTGACACAAAGCTGGTTGAAAACTGGCAAAGTATCCCTTTAATTCTCTCACTGCATCTCCCCAATTCAAAAACCCCAATTCACACTTCACGTGTATAGGACTGCACTGCACATGCACTACAGAGCCTGATGAACAGGCCTGGGTTTGGGCATGACTCAGTTTGGGGACACAGTGTGTGAGACAGGAAGTTTTCAGTGGAAAGCCCACACTGTAGGAGCAGGGCAATGAAAACACTCCAATAAAAGTGCCTGATTGGTGAGCAACTTACCCCGATGAGCCAGTGGTGTCAGCCTCTGGATGTTCAGGGGCGGGGCAGCAAAACTGATGCAGCACCGTCTCGCTCCTGAAGGGCAGACAAGAGAGGAGGAGAGTTAAGCAAAGTGGGGGAAGGAAAGAGGAGAAGTGTACAGAACTGGAAGGACAGCATGTCATTCAGATGTTATTGGCTGTGGCTGGATGTTTGCCTTGTCTCCATATTCCTCCCTATGTTTATTCTTAGTCTACCATCCCAAAAGACCCTGAAAAGGCTCTCATTAGACTCTTCTGGATTATTTCCATGGCTTCTGTTTACTACTTGGCACTCATCCTGGGGTAAATACCCTATGTAGGTCAAATCAAGGCTGAGAATGCTCAGATTGAGTGTGAGTATTTACAGTATATGTTTGTGTGTCCGGATGTGCTTGCTTATGCCTCCTCTACTCCACAGTTCAGATGTGTGGTGATTTAGCAGAATTTCCAAACCCCATCTGGACAGATGGTTATTCCGGCTCTGTTTCCTGCTCTGTCTCTTCTTAAATTCACATCTCTCATTTCTTGCTCATACATTTTACATTTACATTCATATTTCAGGCATTTTGCTGGTGCTCTTATCTGGAGCAATTTAGAATGAAAGGAAGAAGAAGAAGAAAAAAAACAAGACACATCATGTCAAAGTTGTTGCTTAGATTGACCCTCTGACCTTCTGGATGCAGCATGTCTTCCATCACTAGAGACATTAAGACAAGCACGATCATGACTTTAAAATATATCCGTTTTTTTAGGAGCTTTGGGTGTGAGGTCACATTAGGTCCTTTCATAATGAGCTGAAAGCATTCAGTTGACTGAATTTTTGTGGCTATACTACAGTAAGTCTTCTGACCTGGGCTCAGCATATTGCTCATGACAAAGAGCCACAGTGACAGGCAGTCAGAGTCAGTGCGAGGCTTGGAATGACAGTCCCAGCTATAAAAAGCTACCTTTACACAGCAACTTCCACTGACTTAAAGGGACGCTGATGGGTTTTTTTCTTTTTAAATATCTCTAATCAACAATCATCACAGTTGGTTTCCATGAATAATATGGACTCTTCCATCTGATGTAATGCCTACCCCACTCGTCACACCTGTCATACAGAAACACACACAAACATGAATCATTTCTTCTCCATTTCGCTGCGCTTGTGCTCCACTTTTCAATCATTGTGTTAGGAGTCTTGATTTTTTTTTTGCGATCACATTTTTTAATTCTCAGCCAGTATACATTACATTATTAAAATTTCACCAGTGAACTACCTGCCTTTCATGGGCTCCATTTATCATTATATTTGTACTCATTATTCTTGAGAGATTTAGTACTAACTCAATAGAAAAGCATTCTTTTGATGGCTCCCGGGGGTTTCACAAGTCTCTCAAATGTTATGCTTTTCAGCACACTTATTTTCCTTGTTGTGCTTTCTTCCCCCACATCTCAAACACCAGGACCAGGGAGTCAGAACAAATAAAATGAAATACACCACCTGTAATCAATTACGCTAATCAACATCAATCAGTCAGATTCTAATGCGCCCTACTGGTCCTTTTCAAACATGCTTGTCATTAACTTTTAGTCTCTTGATGTGTATATAAAGATTTTTCCTTATAAAAATTTACGATATGGATGGATTTCCTCATTTTACTTCACTAAGACAAGACAAGACAAGACAATATAAGATAACATAAGATAAGATAATCCTTTATTAGTCCCACAGTGGGGAAATTTGCATGGTTACAGCAGCAAAGGGGAGGGGGATAGGGTTAGGTTAATGACTGACTGTAGAAAAAGCAAAATAGAATACCCAGCTAGTAATTTTTGGTTTAAAAAATGTTCTGAGAATGGTACAATGCAACCAATGCAATGTTTTAGAAATGTTTTCATTAACAAGTTTTCATTTAGTTCTCAGAACTAAAAGAAGCGTAACATTCTCTGCAAACATCAAAACGTGTTAGAAATTGTTTTTTTTTTCTTGTAAACATATCACATCACATTACATTTTCGAAAAAAAATGGTCTGTAATCTCAGCACTCAATAACATGTTCTGAATGTTGCTTTGAAAATGTTCTAGCTTTGCTTTCATGTAACACTGTGGGAATGTTTTACAAAAGGAACATTCTATGATCTGTCACCTCTTAGCATCTCCAAAGGATCCTCAGAATGGTGTAGTTATAACGTTTCATCTTAGTCAGCATTAAACCTTACAGGGACATTATTAGAAAAGATGAACATCCTTAAAACGTTCTTTGAGAATTAGATTAAAATATTTTCTATAAAACGTTATTGCAACTTCTAGGTAACATTGGTGGGAATGTTGCAGGTTTTGGGGGTCACAAGATCAAACTAAATGTTATCCCATGCCCTCCCGGCTAACGGACGAGGGAGAGTGGACAATAAACTTCAGGCCAAAATGTAAAAAGCACTGAACTTGCAAAGCCATTTCCTGCTCACCGTCAGTTTAAGAGCTGAATTATTCTGCCAGGCTGATATAAAACAGTTCAGCCCTGAGGAAAAGGCCAGGCTGCTTGTGTCTCTGACCACACACACACACACACACACACACACACACACACACACACACACACACACAGGCGCACGCACGCACACACACACGTACACACACACATACATACACACACTCAACGGGTCCGTCCATCTGTCTGTACAAGACACACACAGAACGGCCATCCGCCTCCAACAACACTTACAAAGAGAACAGGTGAATATTTCAACAGTACATGCCTCCTGCTGTCGGCCGTGTTCTCTCTCTCTCTCCCTCTCTCTCTCTCTGCCCCGTTCTCCCTCACACTATCCCTCTCCTCTGTCCTGTTTTGTAAGAGTGCTTAAAAGGCAATGCTTTTCATCAGCCAGTATCCAGAAGAGAGTGTAAGGAAGGAGGGGGGGTTGACATGAAACAAGATCAGCTCCATTTGGACTCAAAACATTGCCAGCACATTGTGTGCACCTTCCACTGCACCACAGGACACCACAGCCTGTCCCTCTGTTGTCCAACCTATCTATTTTGTCTTCTGGCAAGAAAGATAAACTGAGGAGACAGCTACCTCAAATGCACTCTTTTCATCATTTCTGTTTTGGTCTCTCCCTGCACCTGTCTCACTCTCTGCGCACTGAACCCCCCTCCCCCATCTCCTATTCTCTCGCCGCCACTTTCTCTGTTTTTTCCCCCATCTCTCTTAGCCGTCTCACTTTCAGTAGTCCACTCCATGTCAGCCTAGAGCTCCTTCCTCTAGACACCTCCAAGGGCTCCATCAAAGCCAACGACTGAGCGTGCATCTCTCTTTTTTCTATCTCTCTGCCTTTCTCTCTCCTGAGAATGGCTGATTACTGTTCGCTCCATGGGCTAAGTGGGGCAGATAGGAGGCTCAGCTGTAGAGAGACAGAGAATGAGCGGAGGAGAGGATCCTGCCCCCCCCATAGGAGGCATCCACGTGCGCTGACAACACTGACAACAATGCAGAGCACACAAACACAGTAACATCCAACCCACAAGTCGTTTAACTGCAGGGCAAAGAGAACTGGGCTCGATATAGATTTAGATAAACACTCCAATAACTGCGCACAGTGTAATGTTGGATGTGTGAAAGAAAGCAAGCCGCTTACACATGCACCTACACAGACATATGCCCAACAACACACACATACACTTTGTAAAAGCGAAACTAGCTGACACACACAAGTCACAGACAACAGGAAAAGCGGAGGGCAGATCTGATCTCCACTCAGCTGCAGACAGGATGCAGCAGGCGGTGACAGGATGCTGAATCCTCTGAAAATGCAAGTGAAAGCCTCAACTCCCCCTCACTTGCCTGGCCTGCCAGAAGCAGAACTATAAATTAGGTGTTAAGCTACTGCTCTTATCCAGGGAGACTCAAAATCAATGGGCAGGTGAGGATGTAAGGTTGCATTCAAGGACACACAATCAGCACCTGCAGGAACTAGGAAGCCCACTCTGCAGCCTAGAGCTTCAACTGGGGCCCCCAAAAAATCAGACCCCACCTTATATGAGTTGTTTCTGTCTGCCACTGAATAATGATTTTATATGAAAGGATTCAAATGTCATCATGTATAATAGTGTGAGAATGTATGATTCCTCCATGGTCATGGTTAGGTACTTTCAGGGGTCTCAGAGGCTTTCACTAGGCTGGTTTCCATTAACCGGTAAATTGCGCAAATTAAATTGACTTAAACTAAAGATAAAATCAAGACTAAAATCAATACTGTTCAGACTCAAATATTAGACACAGCTGTATGATGCATGAATTACAATTGATAAGGGTGAATCATTGTTCGGTTTCTGGAAGTCTTTGTCTTTGTCCATGTATGTGCTGTTCTCGGATTTGATTTGTGTTGTCATTAAACCTATATATTCATGTCAGATCAACTATGGCTCATCATGTTTATTTTATTATTCATTAAAATTGAGACTGAACAAGAGCACACGATTTTTCTACATCTCTGTACAAGCCAGACTGAAGCTTGTGCCATGGTAGAAGTTTTGACTGAAAACCTGAATTTCCAGTGTGATTTAATAAAAATATGAAAAGATTTCTTACAAGCTAACGGCTAGTAGATCAACTGGTAGATGGCTCTGCTGTTCTCTGCCTGCAGCTTTTATAATAACAATTAATTTATTGTAATTTCTTCCTCACCAGTTAAACTAATTTAAATTAAGAACCAGTGGTGTTACACTGATGCCTGTCAAAGAATAACAAATAGCTGCTGCAGGCTAAGCTTTCTAGAGGGTACAACTCAGGTTTTAAGCAAGGCTATGGAAGAGAGCAACAGGCACTGTACTCACACACTCATGCAAACACACACAACTGAAGCTGGGCAAATGTAAAGGTGTGGCTGAATCATTCGATATATCAACTCTTTTTCTGAGTCTACATGTGTCTCCTTCTGAACTCCTTTGCTCCTCTCAACTCTTCTTCTGTTCTGAGTTGCTCCCATCAGTGGGGGGTGGAGTCCCAGAGGGACCAATCAGGACTCCTGCTGGGATACAACTTATGAACAGAACACACACACACACACACACACACACACACACATAAAGAGAGAAAAAAGGGAGGAAAATGGGTTTTCTCTCATTAGGTGAAGTGCTGATGTACCATGAGGCTCTGGTGCCACGCAGAGTGGTGCTGGTGTGTGTGTGTTTGTGTGTGTGTGTGTGTGTGTGTGTGTGTGTGTGTGTGTGTGTGTGTGCGTGCGCGTTCCCGTGTCTCATCTAACACAGCAACATCAGAGGGCCAGAGGTCCCGTGAGAGTTCACAGATCCCATGCGGTAATTAAAAGAGAATCCAACAGCACCTCGGACAGCGACTAGCGGCGTCTCATCATTGCACGTGAAGCTGCTCCTGTCTCGAGCTGACATTGACCACTGTGCAGTGTGTGTGTGTGTGTGTGTGTGTGTGCGTGCGTGCGTGTGCGCACGCACGCACGCACGCACGCACACACACGTTAAGGCCTACAGCTGTTTGTTATGTAATGATCCAGTGATCGTGATCCAGTTTCTCATTTAAATAATCCACCTCTTCCTCTTCTGGCACAGTCCTTAGCCGACACACACAGCTGAAAATTGGAAATTTGCAAGCGCCTTCTTCATTAATTAAACGCCTCTCAAGCTGTGGGACACGCACACGCGCGCGTGCATGCTCCAAATTATACTGCTTTAGACGGATGTTGCACAAATATGAGGGACTCAAGACTGGCTGCTATAACCCAGGTAGAACATTAATGTAGGTTGGCAATGCAGGAAAATTAACCCATCAGAAGGTTTTAAAATTGTATAAATAACATGGAAACATTCTGAACAGCCTGCCATTCTCTACTGTTTAAGGACAGACACACGTATATGCAAACAAGCACATAAGCTCCACTCACTCGGATTTCTTAGCCAGGGCCAGGGATCGACACAGGGTTGTGGGGGTCATCGGAACCAAAGAGCGGCAGCTGTGGTAACTTCCGCCGTTTTCCGGGTCACTTTCAACCGGGGAAACCATGGACGGGTCGGCCGGGACCAGCTGCATGTCTCCCGGGTCCATAGGTTTTGGAGGCGACGATTGGACCCCCGGAGTCACCTCGACCTGAGCTGGTGCAGCCGCATGGTCTGGCAGAGATCCCGCGCCGGTCTTGAGCTGTGGCTCCTGAGGGTGGTGGTGCTGATGCGGGCTGGTGTCGGGGTGATGGTGATGGTGGTGATGGTAGAGATGCTGCTGTTGTACCCTGACGTCCCGCAGGTGCCTGTTCTCGCCGATGAGCTCGTCCACCCGCCGGTCCAGCTCCTCTATCCGGGCGCGCTGGGTCTGGATGAGACTCTGCTGGTTCTGGACGATGGTGGTGAGCTCCCGCAGGTACAGAATTGCCTGCACCGGGTTTTCCAGCAGGCTGGAGCTCATCATCATACCCACGACGAGAGGAGGGAACAGAAAGAGGAGAAATAAGAAGCTGGACTGACGGACGGAGGGCAGGGGAGAAGCGAAATATCCGTTTGTGCGTATGAGAAGGTGAGATGCCCTTCCGCTCTCCTCTCCCTGATTCTTCTCGGTTGTGGATGAGGCTGCACCGACCGAGCTAGCCTCCGCTTCCCCGGTCGTTTCCCTCCCCTTCGCTCTCTCTCTCTCTCTCTCTCTCTCTGTCTCCCTCCCTCCCTCTCTCTCTCTCTCTCTCTCTCTGTCTTTCTCTCCCACTGCGCTGAGTGGTGCTGATGAGAGGAGCCAGATCCAGATGTGACAGGAGGGAGGAGGGGAGCAGAGGCGCTGGAGGACGGGTGCGTCATTACGCGCACGGACGAGAAAACTACAGAGCAAGCACGCACCCTATAGGCTGAACAAAGAGATTCTCCTGCGTCTGCTCTGCACTTCAAATCTCAAGATGCATTTAGTTAAAATCTGAAAATTCACATTTTTCCCCCGCTTTGTAGGACTTTTGCTCAGTAGTGTTTGGGAGTAACTAGTTGCATCTGGCAGTTACAATTATTGAATAAAAAAATAGATTAATACATGTATAAATACAGTGTCTGAGAAAAAAGATAATGAATTTACAGTTACTAATCCAAATGCTGGTGATTACAAAGGAGTTACATATGAAAAAAATTCTGTCCGGTAAAAACTTTCGCCTATATGTTGAATAAAACATTGATTATGTTGCTTTGCATTTAAGCACTTGTGTTTTTAGGTGTTTTCAACTTTATTGCCTGTTTAAAACATGTTTTTAAACGAAAGGTAATCATCGTCAGAACAGAAATTTCATGTTTTTTTTCACTTTTATTAATTAAGTTACTTTACTTTTTACCTTTTATTTTCAATTTGTAACCTATTACATTTCATAAGTATGCTAACCATCCCAACACTGCACAAAAACTTGTGTTATTCCTTATTATAAGCCTTTGGAATAAATTAATACTTTTTTGTATAATGATGGTCTAATACTATTACTGTTTGTAGTACTGTCACTACTACTACTACTACTACTACTACTACTACTACTACTACTAATAATAATAATAGTAATAATAGTAATAAAAACAATGATAATAATGTAACATCATTTGTTTAGCAAAGTTTTGGATCATTTCTTCCTAAGTTTCTGAAAGGCATCAAGCCTATTTGCCCTGGTATCAAAGAGTTAAGTAACAAGCCTTGTCTAAAAAGCAATAACATTTTTGTTGTTTTCAGACTCTCGTGATCTAATAGTGTAAATGTACACTTTCTTTAATCTGGCTTTGCTGATAAAGGCAGTTTAATATGAGTTTCCTCAGCTGTAGAAACCTACACCTTAGATCATTGAAGTCCTTCAGGTGAGATCAAGAACGCAGACATCTTTGAGAGAACATGAAGGCAACACGTCAAATACTGCGTGGTCACGTGTCTAAGGGATACGGAAGTACAGACCCGTTGTTTTGCTAATCAAGTAGCTCGTAGGGTAGCACCGATAACCGAGCTGTCTTTTATATATCTTTTTTTTTTTTTTTTAAATCAATTCTGCAACCGTTTACAAGCAAACAACACCCATGGTCAGGTAAGACTAATGCTGCCAAGCGAATACATTTTTCAGTATAACATACTAAGCATTTTTTCGGTTTAAGGCTAACGGCTTTGGGCTTTCTTTAGCATGGACAAGCTCGACCGCTGAGCCACTGGTTCACATTATACAGATTATTTACTGAAACATGTCTTTGTTGTAAACAGCCTCAGTGCGGGTGTACTGGCTGTGGCTGTTGATAGGATCACGTACATCTACAGTGACCAATTAACAGACTAAAACAGAAAAATAACCAACATACGTCGGCAGCATTGTCATGTGAGAGTCAGATGAGGTCTGGGAGCCTGGAGGTCAGCCTTTAGTTCCCTGGCTCTTAATAGCGACATGACAGTTTTATGGTGATTAATCTAACATCAAGCATCGCTGTGAAGGAGTGTTTTGACTCTTTGACTATTCTACCACACCTTCTCTTTCAGTTTTTTGTCTGTCATCACGGAGAGATCAAAGTTGGATTTTACTAGAATAATATTATCTGACCTCATGGACAGGAATTAACTTTCATGCTCAGGATCAGGGTTTTGACTGTGTAATACACAACCTCGTCTTGACTCTAAACTCTGTCCTGTGTTGTTGTCTTTTAGGATGACCCAGAAGCACTGCCTGGAGGGCCAGGTGTTCTCAGTGCCTCTCATTCAGCCAGACCTGAGGCGAGAGGAGGCTGTCCATCAGATAGTAGATGCATTATTATACTTGGAGACTATCTCGACGGATATTTTCAGGAGGCAAGCAAAAGACATTAAAAAAAAACATTAAAAACTTGATTTGAGCTTGAGAATTCAAAATAATGAACAGTTAAAAAAATAATGGGACAGGTATAAAATATAGAAATGAAAGTTACAGAGCAGTGTAAGAAATGAATAAATATTTAATTTGACAAAAGGCAGCGATAGAGAGAAAAGTAGTCAGCCTTGATTTTAAAGGACAGAGTTGTAGAGGATCTGTTTGTTAGACGTCAATTCGAACTCTCTGGGGTATACTTATGAGGAAGTCCAGTTGCAGAGCGTTATACTGAAGCCCAGGGTGTTAAGTTTCAGCTTCATGGGAGAGATTGTGTTGAATACTGAGCTGAAGTCAACAAACAGCATCCTGATGCAGCTGTTAACTAGAATATTTCAATTTCAGTTATGCAATATGTCATTATTTTCAACATGTTTTGAACATTTTACTAAATTTAAAAAAAAAAGAATTATTGAGAGATTAATTAATTATGGAATTTTTTTATATTGTACAAATTATTTTTCCATTTTTTGTAGCACTTTTGCACCCATTCAAGGCTGTTTTAATTACTTATTGTGTGTTGATAATTTCTTCTTGATTATTTAATTTATTTTTTAGTTGAATAAAGTCAAAAATGTCAGAAGGCAGTGTGAGTGTTGAAACCAGCAGAGAGTTAACAAACAAGGACATTTAACTTGTTTGAGGTTAAAAAGAGGCAAGGATGTTAGCACTTTTGGCGGGGTGATAGTTGATTAACATGCAGAAAGCATGTTAATGAAGTATTTGTGATTTGAGCACTCACATAATTGAAGGTCATGTAACTTTACTCAAATAACAGGGACTGAAGAGAGTAAAAGAACAACAAAGTGGGGGAGATTTGCCCCACATGTGGTTAACAAATCATTTTAAAACCCAAAACAGCAATCAAAAAGGCATCTGTTCAAAGTATTTCTGGACATAAGAAAATGTTTTCACATTTAATGATTGCACAGTACAAATCCGTATTGTATACCATATTGTATGCCACAGGACATGTTTTCGAGCAGGTGGTCCTGTCGGGCAAGCTGAAAACTGAAGAAGTATCTCCTGTAACTCCATGAAAGGAGTGACATTTATCAACATAATTGCTTTACCAATATAACCTTTTAAAAGCTAGTGTGTAGTAATTAGATGATTGATGTCAAACGATTAATAGAGTATAGGCACAGCTGTGTAAAACTTGCACATCGTCCTCATGAAATGCATGAAGTCCTCAATGTCTTATATATTCTTATATATTCATTCTGGGGACTCAGCGCCCTGCTGAGTGTATATAAAGACAGGAATGTGGAATAGTTTCTCAAGTTATGCACTTCTTTATATTAGTTTGTGTAATATTGATACTAATATTTTAACTGTGTGTGGATGTTTTTATGTCCATATTTATGTTGGTGTGTATTGGATGTATTGCTTCCAGGGTGTCAGACAGTGTGGAGAAGAACCGCCGTCAGCTGCAGAGCGTCACTGACCGGATCAGACTGGCTCAGGCCCGGGTCGACAAGATCAAAGGCAGCAAGAAGGCCACCAAGGTAACATGACATCTGCACTTTGACAGGCAGCTTTAAACATAGGGCTGGGCAATGTAAAGATATTATATCGCGTCGAGATATAAGACTATATATCATCTTGGATATTGGATATTGTTGTATTGTGATATAATTTCCTACAATATTGTCACATCAAAGAGGGAATTTGGTAAAAAAAAAAAAAAAAAAAAAATTAAATTAAAATAAAATCTTCAATTCTGTCTCCCGGCTCTAGCATTAATGAAGTGCTTTTCAGGGGAGATTACAATATTGCGATACATATTGTGTATCTAGCCTAAAATTATCGCAATATAATTTTAAGCCCATATTGCCCAGCCCTTATTATATATTGCATTAATTATACACTACAGAGACACAATGATCAGATCATTGAAAGCAATATTAAGCCCCATGCTGTCAGTTATAGCTGTTCTGTGTGTGTGTTTGTGTAGGTTTTCTCCAGTGCTAAGTACCCGGCCCCAGATAGACTTCAGGATTACTCCTCTATCTTCACTGAGGCTACAGACCACTCCGCACAAACTCGCCCCCGACACAGGATACAAAATAAACTCCGACCCTTTGATGAGAAGGCCTTGCAGGTGAGATAAACACAGTAAAATGCTGATTACACGAGGAATTAATGCAACAGCAAAAACTGTGACTCGTGAAGAACGCCACCTTTTCACAAAGTGTTCTTCTGTGTTGAAGCCCACGAGCCATAGTGCTATAACTAATATAAAAGAAAAGTGCACGCTAACTTGATGGTGTTAGGGCCTTTTAATACAGCTGACACTGCTGAAACTGCGGGTTTAAAACAGGGATAAATAGAGGCATGATTAATTTCCATTTACATGGCCTTTATCTTACTGCTCGGAATTGTGAAACGGCTCTCGCTGCGGTCATATGAGGACAGGACAGCTTGGAGCTGAAGTCTCCACTCCTCCATATTTATGCAGGCTGGAGGGACAAACTCCCATGACCCCATCAATATTTATGCAGGTGTGAGGAGCTTCTCGTCTGTCCCATGACCAGGACAGAGTCCACCTTTCTCCCCCAGAATCCAAAGTCTTCTTTTCTGCTGGCATATGATTTAAAACAGTATGATACCTCAATAATCGGAATAAACTCTCCAATCTACATTTCTTTTTTTAATCAAGAATGTTTTAATTGAATTTTGACAAGTTTACACACTGTATACAACAGGTCTAAAACTTTACAGAGCATATACATGACGAGAAACAAAGCATGAAATCAAATCACAATCCTCCCCATTCCATTCCCAAATAACAGCCCGAGAATAAACAATAGGACAGTCCTCTATCTCTGGAGTAGTACAAAAATGACATGAGCTGGAGGTCAGGTTTAACATTAAAAAAAAGATGGATAATGCCTATGTTAAAGGCAATTTCAGAATAACGGGGTATATTAACAGAGTATACACTGACTGAGGGCAACAACAACAACAAGGAATAAATACATAATCATCAGTTTGACTGAGAGCTCTGGAAGTATTTCAGAAAACGGCCCCTACACCTTTTTGGAATTTTCTTCAGTCACAAATTGTATATTGTTCAGGCAGGACTTTATGTGTCCAGCAGAGAGGCGAAAGACAATAGGCCTCATGCAGCAACACTCTCTAAAATTTCTCTTACATTTTCTCTTGATTTTCCGGTAAGAGAAAATATAGGAGAAGTCAACTCCAGATGCACCATATGTTCTTAACTATCCAAATCTTCTCTGACCAGGTGTACTCAATGATGAATCCCACTGATCATAAATCACTTGTTAGCACAGGTAACACTAAACACTATATAAGAGCAGGTTGCTCTGTGCAAAGACACATGAACAAGACTGGACACATGACACAAACAAGGCTGTAAGAAGAACTTCTGCAGTAGTGAAACTCATGTAGGCATACTGTTAAATAAACTTAAACAAAGTGAATTTGATTTGAAGGAAATACAATGAAGTATTATAATAACAATAATAATAATACTACTACTAATAATAATACATTTTATTTATCGGTGCCTTTCTCGACACTCAAGGTCACCTCAAGTATTAAAAGTAAAAGTACACATGTAAAAGGGTTAAATACATTTAATAAATCAAAATAATCAAAATAATTAAAAGAAAAAGCAGCAGTTCCTCATACATACAGTATATATGAGAAGCTGAAACAAAGAAATGTCTTTGGCATGAAAAATGACTTTAATGATGAAAGAAATATTTGCCAGTTCATTCTATAATTAACCGCCTAATTGTTTCAGCGGCACTTCTTAGTTTTGGTTTGTGTGCAAAAATCTTAATTTGTGAAGAAGTTATCTCATAATAGTAGTGGAGTAAAAAGTACAATATTTTCCTCTTAAGTGTAGTGGAGTAGAAGAAGAATGAGATGAAAATACTCAAGTAATAAAAGTAACTTCAGATTTGTACTTAAGTATAGTACTTGAGTAAATGTACTTAGTTTAATCACACCACTGGTCAGCAGAGGGACGCACACTGAAATAATAGTAATTGGATTGATGCATCAAGTATTAGGCCTGAAATGTAATAATCCAGACATTATAATCGCTCTAAAACCTCATCTAAATTTGATTCATAATTAATTTGATATCCATGCATTTTTTAAATGTTCCTAAAATGCAAAAATCATTTTTCCTTGTGTTGGACAACAATTTGTGGACTGTGAAAGTGAGATATTTTTCCTCTCACTTTGGTAACGCGCTTTTGCATGAGGCCCAGTATCTGGTGTTGGATTAGAGTCTGGTGTTCATCGTCCTCTCCGGTGGTGCCATAAAGGGCGATTAGAGGACTGGGTTGCAGATCCAACTTAAAGTTTGGAAAACTTGATCTATAATAGGCAGTGGCAGGCACAGAGAGACGATGAGTTAACCAGCTTGATACCTTTTTTCTTTTTTTTAAAATAAAAACAAACAAACATAAATCTCAGCCACCAGCTGTTTTTTGCAGTCTGTGTCCAATGTCTACTGTGACTGTGGTACCAAAGTGATGTAGGTGTGAGGCATTAGTTGAGCCTGAAGGCAAAAACTGAATCTTTGTCCAGACCCTGACCTATAACCCTGAACTCTGAGTAATGACCAAAAGAATGAAATCACTAAAGAAGAAGAAGCAGCCTAAATGAGTCTCCTTCGCAAGGTGCCTGCGGCTTCTCCTTCATGTTGGAAAGGAGTCCGCTGAGGTGCTGGGAAAATCTGATGTCTCTTGCATGCCTCCCTGCAGAGATATTATATCCTGTCTGATATGGAACCACTTTAGCATCCTTTAGGGAGGTGGGAGAGGACATCTGGGCTGTTATGCTTAAAGTAACACCAGCCAGACGGGCATCTGTGTTGAAAGATGGCTCTTTTTCAAAATGGTTTTCAGCCAAATTTTAAACTGCACAGAATTTGGTGACATGTCATGATGATTATCAACGGGCCAGTTTCTACTGATCTGCATATGTTAGAATATTAAAAATGCTACTGTAACGATTGGTAAATTCATTATTTGATTGACAGAACATTAATTGGCAACTAAATTGAT
The DNA here is from genome assembly GCF_008729295.1 of Plectropomus leopardus. Classification (NCBI taxonomy): domain Eukaryota; kingdom Metazoa; phylum Chordata; class Actinopteri; order Perciformes; family Serranidae; genus Plectropomus; species Plectropomus leopardus. The sequence continues at coordinate 1,572,892 of NC_056473.1, read as the reverse complement.
AATCAATTAATTGTTTATGCCCTTTTTCAAGCAAAAATGCCAAAAATGTGATATTTTTAGTTTCTTAAACTGAAGTATTTGCTGCTCTCCTTGGTCTTACAATATCATTTAAATTTAATTTTATAATGATACTACAAATTATTCACTCTTTTGTTCTGTAACTGCTTGTCCTCGTAAGGGTCGTGGGAGTGCTGGACCCTATCCCAGCTGTCATTGGGTGAGAGGAGGGTTACACCCTGAGCAGGTTGCCAGACTGTCACAGGGTGATATAAATTATGTATTTATAATATAAATTTGATATTTTGGGGTTTGTAAATTGTAAATGTTGGTTGGACTAAACAAGACATTTTATGAAGTCACTGCAGGCTTTAGGATATTGTAATAGACATTTTTCCAATCTTTCTACTGCTTTGAAAACCAAATGATGAATCAATTCATTAAGAAAATAATTGGAAAATTATTCAGTCAGGAACATAATTGTTAGTTGCAGCCCTAATGAAAAAACACTGTCATATGCATGTGAACAAATAACTGCTTACCTCAAAACAGATCAGGTAAACACATTGCATTATTCAGATATTTATTCAAAGTACTTATCAGAGTTTTAGATTTTGTCAACTTAAAGGTCTGATGTGGACAGATGCGTAATACATACACTTGAGAAAAAAAACTTGCACTTAATTTTGAATTAATAAGATCATTATCTCAAAATAAAAAAAAATCAGCTCAAAACTTTTCTCAGAATGCTGAGATAACAATATTGTTAATTCAGGAAAACAGGGCAAGTATTTTTTTGAGAAGTGAATGCATTAGTCTTCCATACATGTTGGACCCTCTGTTTTTTTTAATCTTATTTTTCTTGGGCATTTGTGTTTTTATTGATAAGACAGCTAGATAAACAAGAATATCACACAACCTGTTATTAAGTATGCCTCACATTTGTGTGTTACTGTCTGCATGACGAATTGCATGCCACATTTTCTGCTGTTTTGTTTTCATGCTAAACTTTTCATGAACAGCTGTTTTTTCATGATTAACAGCATTCATGTTTTAAAAACAACTTACTTTGTCACTCAACCAGCACTGATAAGTTGCATCCATGAAATTTCTCACAGTCAAATAACAAACTGACATCCAGTTATTGAAAATTTACATCGGCCTTAATGGGCATCGTGGCATTTGCACTGAAATGTCTGGGCTTTTTTGGTTAGAATATTTATCAGAACAGGTCGGGTTATTATACAGCTCTAAAGATATTAAAGAGGAGAGCACATCAGACCAACTTTGTGTTTGCCTCGCTTTTTTTTTGCTCCAAAGTTGATGCTCCATTAGGAGGTAAAAGGTGGTGTAAACAAAACAAAACAACAACTATGTAGATAAGTAAAAGTACAGTGTGTGGTAGTGTTTTTTCTAAATGGTTTTGTGTGTGTGTGTGTGTGTGTGTGTGTGTGTGTGTGTGTGTGTGTGTGTGTGTGTGTGTGTCTCCTGCATTATTTATAGTGAACACCACAGTTTTTCCATTACCATTTTAGGAAACCTTAAAAAACAACATATTTTCTGCTGTGTCTGCTCAGTCTTGCACTGTGTTGTTTTGTGTTTGGTGTGTGTATCTTTGCATATTTGTCAGAGAGGTCGAAGAGGGAGAAATGAAAACACTGCTGGCAATTTTCTCTGGTGCAGAAATGTATCATTCAGTATCCCCCCAGAAGCAATGTCCCCAGCCATACAGTATAACTGGGTATTGTTGTGAGCATGCAAGTGCATCTTTGGTGGCATTTGTGATTCCCGTTTTTCAAGAAGATTAAGTTGACATTTTACAAATCTGCCTCTCACTTTATGTCGCCATGTCATCCTTTAAGGAGAAGTTGATGCATTTCCCGGTGTGTGTGAGCAAGACGAAGAAGTCTGAGGATGAGACCGAGGAGGGGCTGGGCAGTCTGCCGCGGAATATCTCATCCGTCAGCTCCCTGTTGCTCTTTAATACGACAGAGAACCTGTGAGTCCACACACACACACACACACACACACACACACACACACACACACACACACACACACACACACACACACAAATAGATGCTGACTGTGAGCTTGGATTTGACTTAAATCTTCTCTTCATATCTGTGGATTTGTGTGCTGTTGAAGATATAAGAAGTATGTGTTCCTTGATCCTCTGGCGGGAGCAGTGACAAAAACACACACAACACTAGAGACAGAAAAAGAAGAGAAGCCATTTGATGCACCCTTGTCCATCACAAAGAGAGAGCAACTGGAGAGACAGGTACCTCAAACACCCTTTCCTTTCAAAGATTTTTTGGGGGGCTTTTATTGCCTTTAATAGATGGGACAATTTGAATGTGAAAGGGGGGAGAGAGAGAGGGGGAGAGATGCAGCAAAGGGCCGAGGCTGGAATCGAACCCGCAGCCGCCGCAGCGAGGATGCAACCTCCATCAGACGCCCCCCTCAGACACCCTTTTTCAACCACAACACAATGCTAATTAGAATTTTCATAAGTAAGATTGGTTATGATGCATTTGATCATCAACAGGTGGATTTCCATTAACCCTTAAATTGTGCAAATTGAAATTGTGAATATAAAATACGCCAAATGGTTGTTATGATGATGTTACTGCATCGCATAACTCTTCAAAAGTTGAGCTGATCATCCAGAAGTTTTGAATCCAGAATTCCTCTGTGAAATCGTGGACTGCCCCAGAAATCCTTCATATGGTAAATGGTAAATGGACTATACTTGTATAGGGCTTTTCTAGCCTTATTGACCACTCAAAGCACTTTAACACTACATGTCACATTCACCCATTCACACACACATTCACACACTGATGGCTGAGGCTACCGTACAAGGTACTCAGTATTCATTCACACACACTCACACTCCTTTAGGGTTCAGTATCTTGCCCAAGGATACTTCGACATGTTGCCCAGAGGAGCTGGGGATCGAACCGCTGACCTTCGGAATAGAGGACGACCCACTCTACCTCTGAGCCACAGCGGCCCCATGACATATGTGGCCGCTCGCAGGTATAAGGAGCTTGCCTTTCCATTATGGCTCCATAACACGCTTATGTGGCCTTGAATTACAAATAATGAAGGCTAGTGTGGTTGAAGTAAAGCTATTAATGTTTTGAACATCCATCTCCATGATTCTTGAAATGTTATCGCCAGAGAAGTCACAGAACATCAACTCTGTAACTAAAACCTGCCTAATATTGCCTCTTAACTTTTCTCTCTAACAGACGGCAGAGTCTTATTTCTATGTGCCAGACTTGGGCCAGGTGCCCGAGATAGATGTGCCATCCTACTTACCTGACTTGCCAGGCATCGCAGACGACCTGTCCTACAGTGCGGACCTTGGGCCCGGCTTTGCCCCATCAGGACCCACACACAACATCCCTGACCTGCCCTCCTTCTCTGAGGAGAGCAGCGCACCGGGTACACTCCCACTGTGCAAGATCTTATCGTAGTTTAGGTTGAAACTGCGTTTGGAGGCTGATTAATCTTTTTTCTCTTCTTCTTTCAGGGTCCCAGCTGCAACCTAATGCTCCACCACCTCCACCCCCTCCCCCTCCACCTCCTCCTCCTCCTCCTGAACCTGCCTTCGTTCCAGCCATTGCTGCAGGAGCTCCCCCTCCACCACCTCCTCCACCTCCACCTCCTGTCGATAGTGCCACTGAAGTCTCTCGAGCACCAAGTTCAGGTGTGTTGTAGGGGGTGAAGCAGAGGCTGGCTTCTGGGGTTCCAGCCCTGAATGTTCTCTCAAAAGCCCCAAATCTATGCTATTCTCTAAAGAAATAGGTTATAATTGAGCAAATGTTCTGTAGTTGGCCTAATATTCAAGTCATCATTCAGTTAGTACATTCCTTGCACAGCTTAGTTGAGCTACAGTTATAACTTGATTAAGCAATTTAATTGGACTGCTGTCCTTGTCCCAGTATACAAGAATCAGTAGAGAATCCGTTAATGATGAAGTATGTCTGACTCCTCCGCAGCTGGTGGAGATATGCCCACTTTCAGGTAGTTGCAATAAACGTACATTATTTATACAGTCTATGACATTGACTCAGTCGCAATCACAACTGTTTATGTATAATAACATTGGGGTAGAAAACTGCTGCGTCACGTACATATAAGCAAATGGCAGTGAGCAAACTCAGAAAAAAATCAACATTCCGAGTAGTCACATCAGGGTCATGATCAGTTCACACTGGAGTCTGATATTGGCTACATTTTAAATGATAATGTGATCAGCTAAAAAATCGGATCTGGAAACAAATGGAAATGAGCACCAAAGCTTGCAGTGTGAATGTAGTGAAAGTGGCCCAAATCTGATTTGCAAAGATCAGATTTCATGTGATTTGTGCTGTTCACACTGTCATCAGTCAAATGTTGGTCACATAGGGGGGAAGAAATCTGATTTGGGACACTTGAGCCTGCATTGTGAACGTAGCTTCAGATAGTCCTAATTGACATTAATGGGCTTAAGCAGAAATGACTCTGCCCTTCCCCACTCTCCTCTGTGTGCAGGCCCTGTGTCTGGTGCTCCCAGCGAGGTTGTCGAGCCGTCAGACGGCCGTGCCAGTCTCCTGGAGTCCATCCGCAACGCTGGAGGCATCGGCAAAGCCAAGTTACGCAACGTCAAAGAGCGCAAGATGGAGAAGAAGAAACAGAAGGAGCAAGAGCAAGGTGTCTGATTGTTTGAGTGGAGATGTGGCTCCGCTCATGTTTTATTAAATGCTACAGGATGCAGCTTTAACAACCATGAGTAGGTTGTTGCAATCAAAGCACCGCATGTGACTAGTCTGTAGTCTCTGAGCTTAAGTGTCACACTGCATGTCAGGATGTGAATGTATGTACCTTATATGGTTTTCATCACAGCTGATGGCTTTGTGAACTTTACTTTATAAATGACAACTTCATTAAAAGGGTTAACTTGGTCACGGGCGTATTTTAAATTGTCTGGCCTAATATTGTATGTCATATCTTTGCCTCCATTTCCGGCTGGCTGGCCAGGTCACGACCTAACATTTTATATTTAGAAAGAGCTGCTCATACAGTTCCTAGATAACAAGTCTTGTTGTAATTATGTGCTCCACTTTGAAGCGCAGTGCTGGGGATTGAGTGAAACAGTTTCACTGCTCCAATTACTAATTTAAAAAAAAAACTGATTGCATGATTATTTAGTAATTTCCTGTCTTTGCCTCACAGCAGTGAGAGCAGCATCCAGTGGTGGAGACTTCATGTCTGATCTCTTCAATAAACTTGCCATGCGAAGGAAAGGTAAGGGGCCCTGTTCTGTGGAGTGAAATTGCAGAATGTTAGGAGTGAGTGCAGCAAATAATGTTTCCTGCTCTCTCTGCAGGTATATCCGGTAAGGGTCCAGCAGGTGGGGAGTCAAGTGACGCTCCTGCTGGTACCAGCAGTGCATTCGCCAGGATGTCAGATGCCATCCCACCACTTCCTGCCCCACATGTGGCAACAGATGATGATGACTGGGAAGCATAACGCGATGGACAATGAAAACTTAAAGTGCTGGTAATGAAAGCAAAAGACATTTCTGCCAACACTTAACAATATTAGAAAAAGTTTTATTGAGAGTAGAAACTTTCAGTGTAAATGGCCAATAATTGGCTGCATTGGTTTGTTGAACAACTTGAACAAAAACACCACTAAAACGCCAGTAACAAAACAATGTATTGGTTCATTGTAAAGCATATTTTCATAAAATGAAACAAGCAAATGTTATTATAACCCTCACTGAAATCATGGAACCATTTCACTAACATTTTTCCATTAAATAAAAGTAATTTTTGCATTACATAACTATTAACATAGAATTCTTTAAATATTTAATATCTTCTTCCAGGGTCAATCAGTCACATGGATTCCTAAGCAGGAACGGTGCTTGCTGTCTGTGTAGCAGCTGCTTCACAAATTCATTTCAACATGCTGAAATAAAAAAAAAATCCAATATTTTGTAGACTGAACAGAAAAACATTGCAAGACTGATACACCTGAGTCGATCTGATAAATGGCCTTTGTTTCATTATTCTCTAATTCATCTTCACGTCTCACAACCTGAGATGTTGGCAATCTGAATCAGGTAACAAGAAATAAACAAGATACATGAAAGTCAAAAATTAAAATTAACCAAGTATAATCTATTTAAAAAAAACCACCCTCCTTGGTTGACCCTTGAATTCATGAGGTCTGATGGCTTCAAAATGACTTTGGCATTCTTTGGGTTGCTAAACTTGCACAGTGACTGCAGTTGCACTGGTTTCTCCCCGAGTCCTTCCTAACTGTCGGTGTTGACGTCTTGTGAAATGTCCAGTATGACTTTACACTTGCTTCTGCTTATTCTCCAGGAAGAACTAGGAGAGAAAGGAGGAAAGATCCAGACAACATACAGATAAGTTTTAGCCATGATGGAGAGGTTTGAGTATGGACACATTGTACAGTGACTGAACTTGCTCTCACCTTCCGTAAGGCAGCAAAAGCAGGGCCAAAAGATGCGTGTGTGCTGGTGCGATCTTTGATCCATGTGGGAAGTTTCGAGAGCGTAGCAGGACGAGAGTAACGTCTGTCACACAGCACGATGGAGGAATAGTCTCCACGATGACGGATAGCTCTTCCTTTGGGCAGATGAAGTCAGATACATATAAATACTGATCATACTATCTTTTTTTGTTCATGTTCTGATTTTTTTCTTGTCTGTTGTCATGAATATTGCATGGTTACCTATGCTTTGATTGACGGCCTTCATGCAGAGGTTTTCTATGAGAGCTTGGCCGGGACTCCTCCCTCCACTGTGAGGCTAATCACAAAAACAAAACTGTGATGAGCTCCAGGATTTCACTGGCTAGTTTTGGCATTGTTGCAAAAAACATTTTGCAGTGAAAAAACTGTTGACCACAGCTTTCGTGCAGAACATCAGAAAATTGCCTTGCACAGTCTAACACAGCATTTTTGCTGGTGTTTGTGTTTCTCCTCTGCATCTTCACCACCAGAACTAAGGAGACTTTAGCGATGTTTTGCAGGGGACTGCTATGATCAACAAACTACAATTAAATTTGCGTTGACTGAACAAAATTGCAAGGTTGCACAGAATTCAGAGGTTGGGCAAATTTGCATGAATCCTTTAAAACCTGAGTAAATTGGCAGATCTTTGTCAAAAACATGGAAAGAAGGCAATGAGCAAATCAAGAAAAAATTCCCCCAAAAATTGCAAAAAATCAATCAGGAAGTAAAGAAAATTACCCCAAAAATAAAAAGGGAAAGAAAATCAAATCAAAACAAAAAAACAACTGAAACAAAACAAATGATCTGAAATAAAGTGCTTCAATTAAAGTATAGTTTTATAAGTCTGTAAAATGATTTTAACTGTGATAATATTGTATTATTATTATTTTTTTTATTATTATTATTATTATTATTATTATTAGTATTATTATTATGGTAATTATAAAATAGTTTTCTGGACATTTTTCCCTAGCTTTTAAAAAATTATTTTCTAAATCATTCATGTCTTGTAATTTGAGGACCTTTCTTGCCAAGTTGCTCAGTACCCTTTTCCTAGTGTTTTAAAGAAGAAATCAAACCAATTTGCTGGGTCCAAAGGTTTAAAAACCTGTAAAAGGTGTCTCAATGCAGTACAAGAAAAGTGATGCTGATCCAAGGTTCAAAGGGTTAATTGTTGCACTCAGGACATCACAACATCCTGGAGCGGCCGACAGTTAGTGCAGAGTCTCACCAGGTGTTTGTCCAGATAGGACATCTTTTCCTGCAGCTCTGGAGATTTGATGTTGGGATACGGCATTCCCACCATCACCACACACCTGTCATCACATGAGCACAGAACAGAGCATTTAGCATCATTGTGCTTTATACAGAATGCATCTGCTGGCTGTGGATGTGCAAATTACACACCTGCCCAGGTCATCGGAGAAATTGATGCCCTCACTCATCTTTCCTCCGACCACAGAGAACAGCAATGCTCCTGTGAGCCCGCTAACGTCCACAGCACACCTCTGACAAAAGTTAAGAGGCATGCAGACAGTACCATGTGAGTGTCAGTTGTAGAGGCTATCGGTCAGAGTAAACATTTTATCCATGCTGGTGATGAGGGCTGATGTTTGAGCAGCGACAGTGTTACCTGGATACAGCGGGAGAACTCACTCAGCACCTGCTCAACCTGGTTGGCTTTCTTGGGCTCCTGGAAGATCTGAGACAGAAATGTGAATGTTTAGAGACTGTCTGGAAAATTCACCTTGACAACACTTCCCAAAAAATATTATGTCACCCTTGAGTTAAAGGGAAAGTTCAGATTTTTTTTTTAAGTGAGCTACCTATTCTTAGTTTATTAGAGGTGGCACACATGCTGTCTTTTAACACCTGGAAATTGCAAGGTCGGGCGCTGGGGGCGACTATCCCCTCTATGCCAGCTTTCATGAGCACAGAGGCAGGATGCGTCTGAGGTTAATAAGCGACCATTTTACCAGAAATCCTGAGTGCAGAGCTGAGCTTCTTCCAGCTGTTTCCTAAGTGTGTACTGGTCAAAAAAGTCTGTGGGGGAGATGTAAAGCTCAGGTTATCTCTGCATTAAAATGATCAAGAAGAAAAGAGAGGAGAGATATCTGCTGGGTGTGATTGGTTGTACCTCATCACAGGACATGTGGTGCAGGCTGCAGTGTTCAAAAAGTTAAACTCTTTTGATCTCAATGTGCAGCCGTAGTGCTCTGGAAAATAGCCACTCAGGAACATTTACACGTCACAACAGCGTCAGTGTGGTTTATGTGGAAACAATAGAAATGAGCACACAAAAAAACGCATGTGTGCAGTCTCTCAACCGGCAGTAGATGGTGATCTACATCTCCCAGTTAGGAGAAACAGGCAGGAGCACCACCACACAAGCTAAGCTATGTACTGCTGTGGACAGGCACAGCCGCAAAACTTATTTTAGCCACCTCAAAAAATCAGTTTAAGTGTACGCTACATCTAAAATATTTCCACCACCTGAACTTGCAGCAGACAGTCCCAAAAACTGTAATGTAACCACACAGGACACAAGAGCTGCTGCTCTTTCTGTTGTCTTGATCGCTTAGTTTTGTGTGTAATTGTATGACTTTGGTGAATCAAAACAAATTGTTTAAAACACAAAAGTCATACAATAAAACACAAACTAACCAACTGAGGCAGTGGTAGACCAGCAGCTTCTGTGTTCTATATGGTATATTTACTGTTTTTGTCAAAGTGTGGCTTTAAAGAGAGCACAGAGGACAGCTTTGACTGCCATCTACTGTTTGTAATACACTGACTGTGGTTAATCACCTCATACAACTCCACTTCAAAAATCCAAACTGTCCCTTGACAAAGGCGGCTTTCTGGGGTGACGTACCTTCTTCTTGTTAGCCAGACGAGTCAATGCACCGCTGGCTTCCCAGTGAGAGATGATCCGCCTCGAGTACTCATAAGAAGGGAAGAAGCACACGACGCCACCTGGGACCACGTTACAAATGTTGGAGAGAATGCGTCCTGTCTCGTCCATCTGTCAACAGGTACACGTTTGCAGCAGTGCTGGTGTACACAATGCAGCTGCACTGAACCAATGTCATGAAATAGTTTGTGTGCATGTGTGTGTGTGTTACCATGCGTAGAGAGTCTCTATTTTGGAAAGTGAAATCCAGTTCCTGACCGGAGGGGCCACTGCACAACACGAGGGGAAGAATGTTCTCGGGAGGAATTACATGACCTATTGGAAAGGGTTACCGTTATTTTATTGATTTAAATATAAAACAAACATATCACATACTTTTACATGATCAAATAAAATTATTTTTCCATATACAATACAATTCTTACAGCAAATAACATGTATTGGCATGCATCATAAATAAAATTAAATAAGTTTTTAATTAAGTAAAAATTAAGATCGTTTGAGAGTTGTGTTCAAATTTCACACAGATCTGGTGAGTCTGAGGACAATAGGAACATGTCCTGTCACAGTTATCCTCGCCAAAATTGTTGTGAGTCATGAAATCCCAATAATGATCAAAATTTTCATTAAAAAAGTTAGGTGGAGGAGTGCTACCTCACATACATAGGTATCAAACCCAAGTGACCAAAAATGAACAAAAAAAAGAACGGAGAGGTTTGACTTATTTCTTTTGTCAATAAGTCAAAACCAGAAAATTTCAAGGCACACTATTTTGCTGAAGTTAAAAGCCTTTAATAAATGCGCTTGACACCTTTGTGTTTCAAATTACAGTCTTCATCGGGGCATGCCCATTAATTAAAGGCTTTAACTTTTGCAAAACAGTGCAACTGTGCAAGTGTTTTCCAGGTGGCTTCCCAGTTCAATAAGCAAAAAATACAACTTGTGCAATGACAGGCAGCCAATGTAATATTCAACTGATCCTTAGAACAGTGTCTACTGATTGTGGATGGCTATTAATTCTTAGTTTAGGTAATATGATGGTATCAAGTTTATCCTCTTTTCTGTCACATATACAAACCGTCACCTCCAGCACTCAAACCAGGTATGATTTCACAACATAATTCTTACTTCTTGTCAATCTTTGTGCACAACTCAACGAAAAATTAGCACTTAAACTAAAAATCTGTCGTTATTTGAGCTTTTGTCAAGTGATATATATTAGTCATTAAAAATCCCCGCACACAGAAATATTGATGAACACGTCACTAAGAGAGAGAGAGTGCATCACAAAAGCACAAAAAGATGAACTCTACAAAGTAAAAAAGAAAATGGGCCACTCACCACAGGAAAACTCAGTGATGCGCTCCTCTCCCACTCCAGCAGGAAACAGTAGCTCTTGTTTGAAGTCGGAAACCTACATATCACATCTTTCAGAATTATAATACACTCAAACAGCAAAAGTTTATTTTTAGTGGATTGAAAATAACGTACAGGTTGCATGGTTCCTCCTGCGATGATGACTGCTCTGCACTGCTGCAGCACCTGGGCAAAGTGGACCGCCGGGTTCAACAGCAGGAACTTCACACTGCTCTCTGACAAGTTGCCTGGACACAAAGCAGTGTGTGTGTGTGGGTGTGGGGGGGGGGGGCTTCACACTTAGATTATGTTGGGGTTGTGCTTTTCAATCAGTACCTTGTCTGTGCACCACCACTCTGCCATCGGTATTGCTGTTGGTGAGAGCCAAGAAGAAACTTTCCAGCTGCATCATGGGAGATGCAGACAGCACTTTCTCTGCCTCTGACCCCTGCTGGTCTGCTGTGGAATCTGCACACATGGAAGCACGAAGGAAAGATGGATCATGAACAACTGCCACAACTACCATAGAAATGCTACATCGTTCAGTGTCTGTTGATTGCAAAATGCTGAAAAGTGTTTTCTTGTGCTGCGATCAGACACCTTTCACAAGTATTTAAGCCTTTGAAATGTGCGCAAAGTGGTGTGATTTCTTTCAGAAACATGGGAATAAAGGCAGCAGGCAACTTGGCAAGACTTAGTAAAAGTTTATGAAAAACTGCTGAGAGAGAGAAAGAGAATCACTGGAAAATTAATTAAAAAAAACATTTTTTGTTTATTAATATATTATTTTAACACTTTACTGTCTATTTTATATACTTTTATTTTTTGTGCAAATTTTCAGGTAATTGTCATGGGTTTTTTTTTTTCAATTTTTATCAATTTTTGCTCTTTTGGGGTCATTTCTTAAGTTGGTCATTGCCCTCTTTCCATTTCCATTCATTTTCCATACATGATATCTATTCAGCAGAAAAAAAACTGTGCACATTTGTATAATGAACTGTCACATCTCTTCTTGTTAAACTTAAAATATACATTTATTTAGAGACAAGTGAATTTCAACACATCTCACTCTATAGTTCCGCAGGACAGCCAATTCTCTATTAACTCATTCTCGTGACTGAAAAGGATCCCGTTTCTTTCAGTAAATGATTTCATGTTGCTACTGTAATGCATCACAACTGCAATGATGATATCCATGTCTAAAATCTGTTAGCTGCCATGAGCAGCTCTGTAGCCTGCTCTGTTGGTTGGTCACTCCACAAAATTTCCCCCACCTTAAATGCACAGATGCATGCACATACATATCTGCAGTTATTGGGACTCAGGCTTGTTAATATGTGGGTGAGATCAAAACCCTTCTGACCTGACGCAGTACTCTGGCTGCTCTGCAGGGTTTGAAGGTAGCGGTTTAGGCCTTCTGTGCGTCGGTTCTCCTTGTTGGAGCTGCTCTGAGCGTGCAGGCTCACACCCGATCCTGCGTACTTCTCCACAAAGCCACCCAGCTGCAGAGAGGAGAAACATGGCATTCATTTGATTTTACAGCAGATCACCATTAATATAGGCATAAATCAATACATACTTATTAAAAACTTACTTTTCGGCTGATCATGCTCTTCTCAAAGTATCTCTGTAACTATTGTGAAAATGACAAAGAATCAGACCCTGCGGTGTGAGGATACATTTTTAACAGCATTATAACACTTTTAACAACCTTAAACAAGTTGATATTGTCAATCTGAGCCTTGAAGAGGAAGTTGTTGATAGTGAGCATTTCAGTTCCTAAAAGATAAAGAAACAAGACTGGTTAACAATTTTTGCATAGATGTGTATAAGCATATGTTTAAGAGTGTACCATTCACTGACCTGTTAGTGTAGCCTGGCTCTGCGGATTCTGCCCCACCTTACCTGCAAGGAGAACATTTATACTATAACTAAAAGTGTCCAGCAGTTTCTCTTCTACTCATGTTGCAGATTGGCAATAATCAATGATCAAAAACTAATTTTAGCCTAAACTCAGTCACCTCCCAGTGCCCGCACAAGCCCCTCAATCACAAAGAGAATCTGTTTGATGTACATCAGGTTCTTTGCCTTAAGTCTGCTCCTGATGGTGCAGAAACATAAACATGAAGAGTCAGAAAGGAAAAACAATCATTAGTTTGTCAATGAGTTCATCGTGTGAAGCTTTTCACTCACTTATAGCGGTCGGCATACTGGGTGAGCTGGGAGTGAGCACGGCAAAGCTGCAGAGGATTCACATTTTAGCACACTGTAGAAAACGTCATTTTAAGCTATATTTTATACATGATGTGTTACACGCATGTTACCTGCGCTCCAGTGAGCTCTGCGCTGTGTATGCAGGAGAGCGTGTCACTAAGATTGTGAGCTTCATCGATGATCACTACCTGTGAAAATATATACATACAAAAGAAAAAACATTTCAGCCGTCAGCAATATGAAATATCAGTTCCACTTCATGTTGTTGAAAATGATGAAAGTATCAGGGTTTCTACAGGTAAAAATAAGTTAGAGTTAAGATTTTTTTAATACAATTTGAATGAAATTTAAGTCCATATCTGCAATGGCAATGTTACACCAAAAGTAACAATAGTTACAGTTATAATAAAAATAATAATTTTTATTTATATAGCACCTTTTATACATACAATGCAGCTCAAAGTGCATGACACTGCGAGAGTGCTAAAAGTTAAAACCTAACATATACAGAAATATATATATATATATATATTTAAAAATATTAAAATATATAAAATAAAATAAAACAAAATAATTATTACACAGCCCTTGGACACTATAACTTTGAAAATAAGTTGCAGACAGACCAGAGGTGGAGAACAAATAAAAGAAATATAAATATAAAAGATATATTAAACAACAAATGTCAAAACAATAAAAATGCATAAAAGCATAAAACAAGTTACCACTACCAAAATATGCGATAAAATTGAATAGAGGGTGGAATTATTAAAAGCAAGAGCAAAAGTAATGAATGTACCAAGTAAAGACATTGATGTCAATTCAAAATTAACAGAAAGGTAAAATGATGCAAGGGAAGATTTGTGCTTACTCCTCTAAGCACAGGCTGGCCAGCCTTTGTTTCATGCTGCAGACTCACTGTGTGATCTAAATGTGTAAAGGTGGTGAAAAGGTCCGCATTCACCAATCTGTGTGCAGAAATGTTCTCACTCTGGTTATTCTAGTTTTGTTCTTACCACCATGCATATGTTTGTGAATCAGAACCATCCTAAACTGACAGCTGAGTGCCGCTCTTTGCAATCAGAATTCTACAACGCCCCCATTTCTCTATAAAGGTCATGTGTTCACCTCAGAGTTTAATATGGAGAAAGCATGAATACGAATGATCTGAGGCACTTCTAAATTTAATTGTAAAGAACAGACAAATATAGGAAAGAATACAACTGTTGGATGATTGATGAATCCAAGATTTGTGCATAAACATTTACAGCTTAAGCACAGAGTTGTGTGTATTCACTGTTTGTGAATTAGGCCCATTAAGTGCATAAAGGTGTTTGTTGACGCCTGAAGAGCCACCACTGGACATGCCATCTTACACTTGTAAATGTGTATTCAAGACAATGTAAAAGTTTTTAAGGAGCTGTGGCTACCCTGAGGGTAATAGAATTATCAGGAACCCAAACAGTGTCAAATAGCCCACAATCATCATGTAAGAAATATTATTATTACTACTTGTGAAAATGGTGTTTTTAACGTTACTTGGGCATGTCAAACACTGACCAAAGATGGAAACAAAGAGAACGTCTCATTCTACCTGCCCCTGCAGCTGGACCCCTGCTGCCTTCCTTGTAGCTTCATGAAGCAACATCTGATACGGCAACACCACCAGCTGTGCACACACAAGAAACATAACAATAAAACTTCACTCTGCTTTAAGGTATTGATGAAATCAACAATACTTTAAAGAAATTTAGGAGAAACTCTCCGAAGTAACGAGACACAGGAAAGGATGAAGTGAGTACAAAGATGAGTGCTACCTGTGCAGGGGCGACGGCAAGGCGTGTGGTGTAGTAAGGACATGCATGTGTCTCTCTGCCCAGTTTCAGCATCTGCTCAATATCATGGACTGTCCCCAGAATGTCGTCCCTCATCTGCTGCATTGCTGAAGCTTTATAATAAGGACACACACTCTTTGATGGGCCTCGCTTCCGTTTTACGCCCTCTTCATGATGCGGCTTCTCTAGAAAATTGGAAGCAAAACTGGTCTTTAATTGTTGAGTTTTAAGACAGCTCTCATGATATCTTTTTGTATTAGAAATATTCACAGTTCTACAATGGCAATTCTGTTTGATTCTGATTTGTTTTGTGTTGTTTGTCCCATGTTGTCATAGCTGATTATCTTAAATTAGGACACTCCAGATAAAGCTTTCTCACATTTCAAAAAAGCTTTCCTGGTTCAAATAAAGATAAAATACATTTTGAGAAATTGCAAATCTCTGGCAAGCTTGAAGTTGCCTGGAAATGTTCTTCTGTATGATCTGTAGTTTCAGAGCTTGTGTGTGTGTGTGTGTGTGTGTGTGTGTGTGTGTGTGTGCGTGCGTGCGTGCGTGCGTGCGTGCGTGCGTGCGTGCGTGCGTGCGTGTGTGTGTGTGTAGGGGGGTCTCACCATGTTTGTTTTTCTGCATCTCCATGCAGCGGTCGTTAATGCGCTGGATGCTGTTCAGGCGATGCACCTCCTCGTTGATACACAGATTCTGGAGAGTACACAGTTTGATGTTTACTGGGCCAAATATCGTCAGACGTCATGGTAACCACTCATCTTTTATTAACTGAATATCAGTAACACTTCCTGTTTGATGTCAAGCTTTGTGTGGGGTGGATAAAAAATGTAAATAATGTGCTGTGTTTGAACACCCTGTATTTAAGCATTCTAATTAAAATCTGTAGCCATTTTTTGTAATTATCCTTAAATAAGAGAAATTCAACAATAAAGGTTAAAGTCATAGTAGAAATTGTGGAATTCACAATTTCAATTGAAAACAGTCTCTATATGTCTATCTAAACAAATACTGACATCAAAATTCATTCATCGGGTACTCATGCCCATTCCTACTATATGAATATTCACAATAGATTAGACTGATCCAAATATTCTAAAATCTGGCCATTGCACTGCTAGTCTTTGTGTATACATCTGTGTAGTTAAGTAAACTGGTGTGTAACATTATCAGCTATCATTCAGTGCCATGTCCTTCATTCTTTTACTGATCTTTTACTAACACGGGTGCTGGAGTCTGCTGGTCTTTTTAGGAGAATATTAATCTGGGCTATAGTGTCAGAGGGAATTGGCCTGTGGTTGGTCATTTTACATGATAATGAAAGATGGGTGGTATTTTCCTTTTTGGGGTTAAGCTTTCTGAATCTGCTCTTTTTGGGAAAGGTCAGTGACCTTATGTAAGCAGTGGAGAACCAATCCTGTAAGATGTCTGCATTGTGCTGTGACTATAAATAACCCTGGACCCCTGACTCACTCTCTCCTGAGAGAGAACGGAGGATATTCAGACATATCTCTGAAAATATACTACAATATCATCACATGCTTTGTGTTTTTATTTCCTGAGTGCCGAGTGTCTGCAGGTAATATGTGTGTGTGTGTGTGTGTGTGTGTGTGTGTGTGTGTGTGTGTGTGTGTGTGTGTGTGTATACCTGCCGTGAGCCAAGTGTCACCAGACTGATGTCCTTGCTGAAGGGGCTTTTTTGAACCTCATGGACAAACTGGGCCAGCTGGGAGTGAGTGCGACTGCAGTAGTAAATCTAAGAACATGCACAGGTATACAGGCTCACTGCAGGGAATGTGTGGCCCTCAGTATGTTCTTTGTATCAGCTCATCCTTACAGTTACAATGGAACATGTCTCTCTCACACACCTTAGTAACATGTTCTTCAACCAGGTCATCGTCTGTGTCGTCCTCAGTGCCACAAAATCTGAGAAAAAAAAATGCCCTGCTGTTATTGGTGTGATGTTACATGTGATTCGACCAGTGACCAATCAGCGGCTGCCCTCACCTGCTCCTGGTCTTTGACTCATCATCGCTCTCATATTCTGCAATGATGAGCTCCTCATCCTCTTGATCTGCTTGTGTCTCTGTTTGTTCCTCTTTGCTGAGCTGGAGCAGCTTGAATGCCTCTTCATCTTCACAGCTCTACAGACACATACACAAGCATTCATGGCGTCAGGTGTAGCGATGTGACTTACAGCGATTGTAATTTGGATCAAATTTCCTTCAAAAACATGAAGAGAAGGTGATGAGCTACGTAACGGCCAAAAATTAGCAAGAAATAAGTTAAAAGTTACAAGAAAATGACCTGAAAATAAGCAAAAAATAAAATAAGATTTAAAAAAAAGAAAATTTGAAAATAGAGACATTTTAAAAATACAGAAGTATAGTTTTTTTCTGTAACAGAAATAAATATATAACTGCAATAATTATATAACAGAGGGATTAAAAAAACAGATTTTAAGGTCATTTGCTGTCACCTTTTTTTAACAAATTTCTCACAATTTGAGGGACGTTTCTTGCTAAATTTTTTATTGCCTTTTTTGCTCTGTTTTTTTTTAAGAAATCAAACCAATTTGCTCTGGTTTTAAAGAGTTAAAACGTTTGTGACAGGCATCTGAACGCCGCACGATAGAACGGATGTCAGTCCAGGTTTGGAAGGGTTAAAATGCCACTGTGCAAGTTGACTTACTTTTCTTTTCATTGCGTACTTGAGCTGAACGTTGTTTCTGATCATTTCTAATCGCTCCGCCCTCTTCTTTCTTTTCAATTCTTCCTCCTGATGCACAGGAAAAAAACCCCACACACAATAATCTGAAAAAACTGAGCAGGTGAGAAGCTAAACCACAGAGATCCATGCCAGGGTCACACCTGAAAGGCACGGACACTTTCCTTCAAAAAACAAAATCCAGGAAATCTGAGAAAATGAGCCATTAACACTGATTTTGACACTTCCTGGATTTTTTTTTCTTTTTTGTACTTCTACCTTCCTCATCAAAGAGCAGTGATCAGGCTGACCATCAGAGCAGTGCTTCATTCTTGCACTTCGACCTGTTGTGATTCTTACCTTCAGCTTTGACACTAAATCGCGCTCTGCCTTTTTTTGAACAAAATCAGTGATCCAGTCGGGCTCTGCCGAGGAGCTGCTGCTGGAGGACGGAGCAGTGGATGTGGAGAGCGCTGCTTCTCCTTTATGCAGCAGCGCGGCGGCCTCCTGTCTCCTCTTCTCCTCATAGTCTGTGAGCCAGCTCAGCGCTCCACATATCAGACTCAGAGACTTGCCCTGGGTTAAAGGACGCACATGTAAAGAAAACAAAACAAAACAAACTCACATGAAATTATGGATAAAATCAAAGGGCTTCTGCTTTTATATCTGGTATATTCATGCACACATGCACACCGTTCCAGTTGGACTCTCAAAGATTCCAACTTTGCCCTGGTCCAGTGCACTGTACAGGGCCTGCATGAACTGCTCCTGGATGTGATAGGGCTGGTAGGGAAATGGAAATTGGGCTCTTCTATTCTCCATGCTGGTGAATCTCACTGGAAGATGACAGGGGTTAATAAGATTAAACATTTCAGTTCAGATAGGGCGACCATGCAAATATGAAGCATTACAATATGTTATTTCAATGGCTCGGTAAACTTAAGTCAATAACTGTGAACATGACCCGCTCTCTCTGAAAGCCATACACCAGAGAGGGAAGTCTCCAACTTGTGATGTCATCAGGTATGAAGTCTGGAGCTGCTTCACAGACAGTGAAAGAGAGCCTCATTTTATGGACTCAAATGAGCTTTATTCAGCTCCACACTTTATACCCCGTGACAGTGACACTCAACTCACTTTGCTTTTGCAAAATGACAGGAGGCCAGGGGCCGGTCGCAGCAGGCCCATCCATGTGTCTAGGATTTTGGAACACTTTTGTGAATTTTAGGATGTTTCTGAGACTTTAGGATGTTTGAAGGATTTTTGGATATTTCAAGGATTTCAGGACATTTCAAGGAATTTAGGACAATTCTATTAATTAAGGAGATTTCAAGGATTTTGGGCTGTTTCTGGGATTTCAGGACATTTCTAGGATAAGAGGACGTTTCTAGAATTTTAGGACATCTCACTCTATTTTGATGATGTTTCATGCACTCTGGCACCGTATGTATACTAAAAGTACAAAAATAATTCCCATTGTGAATCACTTTATTTTTCTTATGAATTAGAAAATGGTTGGGGGGAAACCCAGTACTACACTGGAGGGGGGGGGGGGGGGCAACATTTGGCCCGCGGGCCAGAAGTTGAGTATCACTGCCCTATGACAAAACAAATGTGACTTTTAGCACTCAAGTTTTGGGATTTGGGAGAGAGCTGTGCTTTTAACTCATATTTTGTGGGCTGTCTCAGACCATAGTGACAACATATATGGGCGCATTCCCCCTCTGATCCAGTGAAGAGCTCAGCAGCAGTGTTTAGACTGGCTCGCATTAGCAACAGGCCTTACTTTCTGATAGTGATGCTGTGTCTAACATGGAGCACACAGACATGAGCCTTTTGTGCAGATCAATCTCATCAAAGTCACTACGAATTGCTTTTTGAGTTTCCCTCATTAAAATTACCTCAGTTTACCCACAATTCAACACATCTGTCAATGTAAGAGCTTTCCACTTTGACTGGATGTCAAGCAGCTAATATTTGATGTTGTCACTGCGACACGTTAAGTTGTCTTGAAACTAAATCGTTATCGCAATCTTTCTCTCGAGCATACATCCCCATACAATCCCTTTATTGACTAAAGTAATACTGGTGATCGCGATCTTAACAGAATTGTTATATGAACGCTGTATAACAGCTACTTACCCGCAGATATCCTTGAGACGTGAGGTTTTACTTTGTTTTTTTCGTTCAACTCCCGCGCCACCAGAGAGCAGAGGGGAGGGAGTATGAACGAATTTGACCAATAGGGAGCAAGATACACCAAAGGGTGCATGTTTTACTGTGATACAGTGCTTGCGTGATCGGGACTACGACTAGTATGGTAAATTTTGTGCATTAATGCAGAACTATTTAGTTATTACAGAGTATTTTTTTTTACCGAATTCAGTATTAACTATCTTCGTTATGGCTTACTACAGCTTTAAAGTGTGTCCTTGCGCTACTCTTTGTGGGTGCACCGCCTTTACGGAAGATTCGTATGAATATATCGAGCGCCACTAACAGGGGTTCATCCCCTGGTTCCTCCTGAGTGTCTGGAAAATTCTCTGCCCTTCTTAAAGCGCCTG
The DNA here is from genome assembly GCF_008729295.1 of Plectropomus leopardus. Classification (NCBI taxonomy): domain Eukaryota; kingdom Metazoa; phylum Chordata; class Actinopteri; order Perciformes; family Serranidae; genus Plectropomus; species Plectropomus leopardus. The sequence goes on along the minus strand of NC_056473.1, from coordinate 1,552,760 downwards.
TCAGCTGCTAGGCTGCAAGACAACGTGTACCTGAAGTGATTTAACACAACGCACACATTCTGCTTGGATAGTATTCCCGGTGTATAACGACAGCAGTACGGCTAGCCGAGGGGTGACGCTTGTTTTATTTACAGTAGCGTCCATAAGTAAGTAAGGCTACCAATATAGCTGTAACAGACGTTGGTTAGCTAGCTAACGTTAGCGGTAGTCAGGTTGTCTCTTGCTGCACTTGGCGTGGGTTGAGAAGTACGCTAGTTAGCTTTAGCCACCACTACTATTAGCCAGTGTAATTGTGGTGCAGGTCAGAGGAGCAGAGTGGTGTAATCTGCTTTATGACAATGACTGCAGAAGAGCAGACAAGTGAAGGACAACACACAATTCCAATGGAAGGAGAGGACATCACACCAAAGAAAGACGGGGGCGTTTTAAAGGCAAGTGATTTTGTTTTGGTGGTGTATATTAATCCAGCTAGCTGAGTGGTTAGCTGCCTGCTGGTTGTTTACTTATAGGTTAGGCTAACGTTAGCTATTGTTAGCTAGGCTATCGCGTGCACTGTCAATAAAAGCAGCTTATGCTAGCTACAGTGTTGACAACATCGTAATTATTATATTTCCCTGCCATTGCTTTCATAGCTAACTTCTTTTCAAGGCTAGTTTGGCATCGCCTGATCAAATTGGAAATAATGAGTATCTGGCAAAGCCAATAAAACATGAGCCAGCCGATTCGTGAGGTTCCCATGCTGTGCCAGGGTGTCAACAACAAGAATAAATAGCCATTTCAAACGTCCACATTTCTATAGGGCGCTGCTGCTGCTTCTTTTTCTCTCGCTTAATTGGCGGATCACAAACAACTTAGACGTGCATAATACCACCTACTGTGTAACAGTGTGTAATATCACAACAATTAACTTTATTTACTAAATTCTTTCTATCTAGTGTTTTTTAGAATGTTAATAGTGGCTTCCTGGTTACTCGTACCCCCTCTACACCTCTTCCTTCCCAGTATTCCCATCAAACTCCACTCCCTCCCCGCCTCTCGGACTCTAGAAGGCTCCAGAAACCTGGAGATACTAAATGTTAAAGCTATTAATGCTGATGGGGCCGCACAGGGGTTTAACGTTACACTTGATCCACAAGGTTATGGCAGCCTTACTCATTTCAGTCCAAACTACAAGACTGCAGGGGGTTTATACAGGACACATGTGTGAAGCTGGCTTTGCATGTCTGATAAGATTTTTTGGGGGTTGTTTTTTTTTTAATTTCTGTATTTATGTTAACAAGTACAATGAAGTGTGATAAACTTTAGAGACACTCTTTATTTTTTTTTGTCCCCCACCCATTGCCAATGGTTCCACACAACATCTCTACAAATGCAATTTCAAATTAAACAAGTAAATAAATAGATAAGATAATAAGTAAGTAACATAAGGTAGAATAAACAAAAACAATACAACAAAATGTATATGTACATACACTTACGCATAAAAGGACAAATAAATAAAAATCAGTGCTTCTTTTTTTACATGGTGTTTAAGTCCTTGATTAAACTTGCCAAACAATAGTATTTGTAAACATAGATGTTGAAAATATATGTTTTGACAAGTATTGATAGAGTGTGCAATCTGTGGTCGATGCATACATTAGTCCTGTGGTGTCTTTATGACATTACTTTTTTAAATCCTCCAATGTTTTTTGATTAATTCTCCTCTTGCTGTCTGTTTTTCCAGGTGGTGAAAAGGGAAGGCACGGGCACAGAGCTGCCTATGACCGGTGATAAAGTGTTTGTACATTATGTGGGCACACTTCTGGATGGTACTCATTTCGACTCAAGCAGAGACAGAGGAGAGAAGTTTTCCTTTGAGTTGGGCAAAGGTTGGTCTCATATCTAGTAATCTCTATAAATGGATATCTGCACATGTATGCAGACACCAGACCAACAGCAGATGGGCTCTTTTATTGCATATCTGGCAGAGACATCAACACTCCTTTGTCATAGTTGCACAGCTAGTGTTGGTAATTAGTCTTCTTTATGTTTAGGGCAAGTAATAAAGGCGTGGGACATCGGCATAGCCACAATGAAAACAGGAGAGTTGTGCCAGCTCATCTGTAAGCCAGAGTATGCGTATGGATCTGCAGGCAGTCCACCCAAGATTCCCCCCAATGCCTCCCTTGTTTTTGAGGTAAGCGTTACTTATATCAAGTTACTTCGATCACAAGTTTATACTTCAAACCAGGGATGTCAAACATATGGCCTGGGGTTCAGAACCAGGCCTGTCAAATAGTCCAGTCTAGCCCATTGGATGACTGTGCACACCTAATATAGATGCACAGGTGAAGAGGTGCCGGTCAATTAAACAATCAGTACATTTACATCATCTTAGAAAGAGTCAGATTATTGTGTTAGTCTAACTAAAACTTGATGTTTAAAATATGTGTAAACACGTTAGTCCGACTGAAACTGGAGCAAATTGAATTTCTGGAAATTGGACTAACACACCCAGATATGCGACTGGAAGTCGAGCTATTCCGTCATGTTAACACCTCAGTCCGACTTAAACTTGAACTGGTGTTCTGCATGTGCTCCTTGTTGCTGCACTGGCCTCCCTTTGTGGTTAGGGGATAGGGACTGTCACTTATGAGAGGGGAAGCGGTGCTGCGAAACAGGTATTACAGGCATTTAGAAAAAAGGAAAGCACTGAGGAGGGACTTGTGTTATTAATTTTGGCTTAGGTGAGGGGCATACAACTTTAAAAAGTAGGATTTTATATTTGTTTCAAATGAAAAAATCCCATCCCAGCCACCCCCCCTCCTCTGAAAAATAAAGTACAGTCCCACAACACCAGCACAGAAGCTAAGCGATGTCCTGCTGTGGACGCAGCAAAACATATTTTAGCCACCCTCCCCCCCCCCCCCCCAACAGGTGTTTTTGATAAAACAGCCTCAAATCCCCTTTGGTAAGGGCTGTCTGACAGCAAAGTAGAGAATTGAAAATATTTTGAATATAGTGTACACTTAAACTGATATTGATTTTTTTAGGTGGCTTAAAACTTATCAATGAAGGCAGACTTTGCTCAGTGCTGTTTGACTATATATACTTTACGCAGCATCCCTAAGTTATTGTAAGTAAACAGTTATGATTGTGATTCAGTCTATAGCATAAAACGGGGCATATCTCCACTTGTCGTGAAGGAGTCGGACATGCTTCATCAATAAATGGATTGTCTCCCGCTGCTTGTATACTGGGACAAGGACAGCCGTCCAATTAAATGGCCTAGTCGAGCAATAACTGTAGCTCCATTAAACTGTACATGGAAACGTACTGAGTGAGAAGCCTGCTCTATGTAACATGCTGCTTCAGAGGCTTTTCACCCCACTTTACAAAAAGGCAGACTCATGTGCTGCAAAACTGAGGCAGTGGGAATGGAGTCATTCTCCTATATTTAGTAGGTTTACCCATTTTTGGAAAAACCCGGGTGCATGGGCTAATGTTGGTGGGATAGAGGTATAAGAGAAGAAACCATTGAAAAGTTTTCAAATACCTCTGTTACTGCTGGTGTCTACTGTTTGCCTGTTTTAATGTTTTTTATTATGCAGTGGCTTTACTGGTTCGGCCCACTTGAGATCAGATTGAGCTGTATGTCGCCTTTGAACTGAAATGAGTTTGACCTGCTTTAAATCATTTTTTTCTGGTTTGTGGTTGAAAACTATATTAATTTACACTTCTACACACTCTCAGGTGGAACTGTTTGATTTTCATGGCGAGGACATCACTGAAGATGAAGATGGAGGAATCATCCGTCGCATTATTACTAAAGGGCAGGGATACTCAAAGCCTAATGAAGGAGCTTCTGTTGACGGTAACACAGCCAGACACAGCTATTTGTTTGCTAATACATTTTGTTTGAATACAAGCCAAGTATACAACAGATTTTAAAAAGTGCAGGTACAACACTTTGTAGCATACATGGTGTAGAACTGGGCCACTTGTACTGTTCACATCACAAGCACTGAGACGCACTATCAAATTTTTACTGCAAACATTAACTTTTAACAGTTATAAAACATGACTCAAACTTGTACAAACTGTTGTAGTGCCATCAGACTGCATTTCAAGGTTTGTATTACATCCCCTACTTCCATCTCTGCACTGCTCGTAGCTAAAAGCCAACACCAGCAGTGCTCCTTTTGGTACATTGCATGTAGAGATAAAAGATGCTATTGTATTGAATTATAAAATAAGTTTTAAAACAAATGGTGGCCTCCCTGTCAATGTGCATACAGATTCCTGCACAACAGGCAAAAGGTGTTCTTTTTAAAGCTCATTTTTTCCCCTCTCAAGCTCATTGAGGGCTCAAATTTTACTCTACTTCAGATTTGAACTTTTACTAGGTTTACATCACCTATGCACGATCATGGGATTACTTTATATTTGTAGTGCTGATATGTTGACCTTGCTGTGATACATTTACATAATAACAGGAAACAAGCATCCTTAACAAGCAAAAGAGTCAAAGTGACAGTTGAACTTGCAACACTTGTCCACAGTTGCTACGGTCTGTCTATTGCATTCTTATCATTTAGTGGCTAAATCAAGAGTCTGATTTTTAGCCCAAACTAACCACAGAATTTCTCCACTTCTTTCAGTTACTGTGGAGGGTACCTGTGAGGGCCGTGCATTTGATGAGAGAGAACTGAAGTTTGAGATTGGAGACGGAGAGAGCCTTGGCTTCCCAGTGGGAGTGGAGAAAGCCATCATGGCTATGGAGCAGGGAGAGGAGGCAGTCTTCAACATTAAGCCTAAGTATGAACACTTGCTAAGATGCCCAATTTTGCAATTTTTATTTTTTTTAAAATTAAACTGCAACAGATTCTAAAGCATTTATCCACCACATTTGAAATAACAAATAAGTGTCTCTGATTTGTAGATATGGCTTTGGGAATACAGGCAGTGCAAAGTATAACATCCCTGGCGGAGCAACACTGCAATACAAAATCAAACTGACAGCCTTCGAGAAGGTAAACAGATCTTGCTGCTTTGTTGCAAACACAACTTGGCTTTAGTTGGCCAATTATATGTCAGTTGTGTACAGCAACGTTTTCCCTTCCACAAAGTGATTCATGTGCATTTTATTTTCTTAAGGCCAAGGAATCGTGGGAGATGAATACAGCAGAGAAGCTGGAACAGAGCAGCATTGTCAAAGTGAAGGGAACACAGTATTTTAAGGTGTGCAGTGGGGAATATACAAAGTACATAGCTATAAAGTGAATTTTAAAGACTTTCATGTTTTCTGACACACTGATTTCATATGCTTCAGGAGGGAAAATACAAGCAGGCGGCAGTGCAGTACAAAAGGATTGTGTCATGGCTGGAGCGTGAAACGGGTTTGTCAGAGGAGGACGATAAGAAGGCAAAATCACTGCGGCTGGCTGCACATCTCAACTTGGCCATGTGCTCCCTGAAACTACAAGAGCCAAACCAAGCCCTAGAAAATTGTGACAAGGTATTTACTACGTAATGTTTACTGAACTTGCCGTACTAGTCTGTGTTTCAGGTTTGTCAAAGTGTGAAGCTGTACTTCTTTTTATCAATAGAATAGGGAACACTATAATACCACCACTACTACTACTACTACTACTACTGCTGCTACTACTATTACTACCACTGCTACTACTACTAACAATAATACTTCTATTTATGTAGCACCTTTAAAAACTGTTTACAAAGTGCTTTGGCAAACAAGGCAAAGCAGAAGCAAGAAAGGTTTCTTGCAGGGGCAACATAAGAGCCAAACAATGATGCTGAATTAAAACCAGACAAAATATATTGTAGAATTAAACAAGAAAGAAATAATTATAAAGAAATACCAATAACAACCCATACCAATAAGAGTAAGTACATTCAAAGAATATTAGCAGTAAACACAGAAACACAATAAAGACAGAATAAAAGACTAAATGAAAAGACAAACTCCAATAGATTAAATTAAAACAGATGAAATAGATTAATTAAAATTTTATACCTGAAGTGTCTGCTCCATACAGAAGCAGCTGGCTTGCAGCACAGAGTAGCTAGAGCGAGATTTCCTCCTTTACATAAGGAGAGATGACCCAACAAGACGATTTTGAAGGATTTAGTATGAGGTGCAAAACTGTCCGCTTAGGCAGTATTTCGGATTTAAATCCAATGCTAATACGGGGACTGGTAATGATAATGAGGAAATATGAGTTGGTTACATGGCTAAGTTAGAGGCATGCAGCATATTGGCTGCAGCGCTTCATCTAACTGCTCGCAGTGGCTGCTCCTTATGTTCCATTACTTTCTGCAATATTTCAAACTGATGCACTATCAACAAATGTTCAAAATGACTGCTTTCTTGTTGTGCAGGTGCATTTTTGATAAGCTACAGTGACAGTGCTAAATCTCTCTGACAAACACTTTGCATTTCCTGGGATTTTTTCATAGCAAAAGTAAGTTTGTATTTGGCCAGGGAAAGGCTTTTGTTTGCTTGCTTGGTTTACATCAGCGGCAACTTCATGTCGCACTCTAGAGATATTGAGCATCATCGTTGAATAAAACATCCAGTGTTTTCATTGAAACTGGTGTTGTCATGAGTTTAACCAGTGGGAAAATGTCCTCACCGCGGCATCCCTGTTGTTTAAATATTTGATTTTTCATGATTTATTCAGTATTTAGCAGGTTAGAGAGTTTTGGTTTTAGTTTTTTATACCTTTATGTTGAGTTTAGCTTGTACAAACATCTGTTATATGGTAGTTTGCTTTATCTTAAATACTGTAAACATTTTTGCTGTTCTCTGTTCATAATTAAAGGCTCTGGAGTTGGATGCATCTAATGAGAAGGCGCTGTTCCGAAGGGGCGAGGCACTGTTTGGTATGAAGGAGTTTGAGAGGGCAAGAGACGACTTCCAGCAGGTCGTTCATCTGTATCCTGCCAACAAGGCTGCAAAGAGCCAGGTATGTGTCTTAAAGGATCATTCCAACAACTTTGAAGCTGGCTCTCATTTCCCTAGATCTTGCCATTATGAGAAGTTTGTTTCATATTCCAAAAAAAGCTTAAAGCCTCTGGAAACGTGGCTCTGACTGTGGCTGTGTTCATAAATCTGATGCTCTGCACTAAAATGAGAGAGCTGTTGTTTGAAGCAACAGAACGTTCTGTTTGTCCATGAATTAAGCAACTGTTAAGTTCATCACACATTCACTCTGTTTTTCGCTTTGCTGCCCCGTCTCCTCAGACAGAGCACCCAGAGTGAGCTCTGAAACTCCCAGACAGCACTGCTCTGGATAACCCACCGGTCCAGTTTGTGCCAGAGTGCACTTGAGCACTCAGAGTGGGTGCTTCTGAACGCACCCTATTGAAAGGAGCATTGAGGGATTTTAGTTTGACCTGTTACTGAAGTATCAAATGATCGCTGACTTTATTTTTGATCAGCTTTATCCATATTATGAGGTATGGATCGGGGATCGGGGAACCACACCCAAATCAAGCCAGCATCAGGAAATTGGGAAAAAACTAAAATAACAGTATTTCATCTTTAGATTGAGGCTAATGTCTAATCATTTTTTGTGCTTTTCATTATGCATGTAAGTGTAAAAGTTTTTGTTGATTTGGGTTACCAGAGGCTTTAAAAGAAATAAAGTGTGGCCTTGTTTGTTGTGAGACCTGGCTATAATAAATGTGCTATTTTATACCTCTTTTTCACTATTAGCCCCTGTTCTTGAACTGGTTCCCTTCAGGAATCTTGTAACCTTGGTTCTGTCAAGCAAACCAGCAAGCATTTCAACCAATTTTGAGCGAAACCATCATAACCAAGGATGTGTCATCAACAGAGGGTATTGCACAATGAAGTTAACACTAGTAAAAAAAAATCACGGGTTACATTGATCACCTGCAACTTTTGTTCTGTTATTACTGATATTTCTTTTCACCCCCCAAACAAGCATAAATCTACTTTAAATGATGCCACTGCATGCTTTTTTGTTCTGAGCATTTTCTCACTTGACCTCTCCTTCCTCTCTTTGCAACCTGTTGAATATGACACGCCCACTGATGCTGCAGATCACATGTCAGGTCAAAGAAAACCTGCTGGTTTTTTGGCTCCAGCTGAGAACCCAGTTTCCAGGTTCTGAACCAATTAATTTTTGTTGGAAAGGCTTTGAATGGTTCAGAATTATGTGCGGTAGAATGGGGTATTAAGTGTATTATTGTAACTAGTGTCAGCTCATTGGGCAAATACACTGTGCTGCTGCGTTCATTTGCTGGTTGCGAAACTGCCAATCTTAATTACAGAGTAAGTGTGTAAAAACGCCCAAGTGGGAACTACCTCTCAATATTGCTCATGTCAAATTAGTCACAGAAAAATGATAAATCTGGTCAGAGTGCATTTATTGTGTTGAGTTATATTGTATCATTTCTTCTGGCTGTATGTGTGCCATATCTGAAAATGTGGTTGTCTGACCTCTCCTTCATTATATTCTACCAGGTGAGTCTTTGTCAGAAACGTATCAAGGAGCAGCATGAGAAGGACAAACGCATCTACGCAAACATGTTCCAGAAATTTGCAGAGAGGGATTCAAAGGTGAATGATTGTTTCTTTTTTTTTTTTTTTTTAAATAGATTTTTAATTCTTTCTCCACATTCCCACAGACATTTCAGAATAAAAAAACAGAAAAAAGTTAAAATGACAATAATTACAGGAACTAAAATAAAGAGAAAATAGAAAGTGAAGGAGGGAAAAAAACACCATCTATACTAAAAAAGGCAGATACATTAACAGAGATGACCGGGCTATATTTTCTAAAAACAGCCACAAGAGGGTGGGATTAGCTTTTCAAGTGTGCCAGTGTGACTGACAGAAAACTGGGAAAAAAAACCTGCTGATTTTGATTTTTTTGTTCTCTCCTCATGAACAGAAAGAAGCAGAGAAGGTTAAGAGTGAGAGCAAGGAGAATGGCGATGAGGAGATGGATGTTGACAATGGGGAAAAGGAAACAGCAGGTGAAGCGAAGGCGTAGATGAAGATGTGACCGCTACAGTTCATCTGTACTTGAGACTTTTGTAACTTCAGCCATTTGTGTTTAAGGTGTGACTTTGTGTATGTGTGTGTGAGAATGACCGTGTCAATGACAGATAGGACTTCGGGAGCATCTTACTCTTTGCTGGCTTTCTTTGTGTCGGGGCTTTTTTGCTGCGGCAGCTATCTGTGGGGGTGGGGCTTCCCTAGCTGATGGCGCTGTGGGACACGGTTCTGATAAATGAATTGTGTGCCACAACAGCACCGTCTAAACCCCCTAAACCCACAGCTTTGAACTGCATGTGTTATCACAGTGTTTTGGGTAGGAAAAATGTGCAGCCAAGTGTTCCGTGCAGAATTTCACCCATCAAGGGCTAGACCATTCACCTTGCACTACCCTCTGCCCTCTACCCCTCCTCATGTCCTGTGCTTTCCATCTTACACTCCTCTCATGGGCCTACTGATCAATTCCTGGAGTTGTGATGGTTGTGTGCATAGATATGATGTGTCTGAACATTAGAGTGCCTGTGTCCCAAAGTATGTATGTAGCAGCACTGTGGAGAAATAAGACGTTAGCCAGGAATAGCTGTTGAATTTCATATTTCTCTCTCAGTCTAAAGACGGAGCTCCCCTCTAGCCCCCAGAAGGCAGGACTGTTCATTTTTACTTTGGAATTTTTGACTTTGTACTTTCTCTTTGTTTTTTTTGTCAAGTGTCGTGCTTGTGACTTCTGTAATGTTCTCAAAATGATGAATACAACCAACCACTTAACTGGAATATGTGCATTTTAAAGCAGCTAGAACGTACATGAATTAGCTTCTCCTGAACACACTCAAGTAATGAACAGTCAAGTCTTAGTCTTAATTTACTGTAAAAGTCCATGTGTGAACGTGTGCATATCCGGCTCCTCGCAGTCAGGCTGTTAAAGACGGTACGCCAGAAGATGTAAGCCTTGGTCATCGTCAGTCAGCAGCACTTGTAGAGCGGGGCAGAGACTGAACTGGGGGGCTAATTTAAAACAGGGGTGTGGGTGGTGTGTTGAGTTTATCTTTGTCTTTTGGAAGGGTCACTGCTTGGTCTGCCCTGACAGAAAGATATAATAAACAATAGCTACAACTTGATTGTTTGTGATTTTCTTGACTCTAACATCTGCACGTTTCTCCCCTGTCCTGTCAAATGCTTATAAATCAAATATGTTGAGCTAGAGCAGGACAATCTATTGATATATTAATTTGAGACAATGGGCCTCATGCAGTAACAATTTTCTTAAAGTTCTCATATCTTCTCTTAATTTTCTGGTTAGAGAAAATATTAAAGAGATCAACTCCAGATGCACCAAATGTTGTTAACCAGCCAAATTTGCTCTTACCAAGGTATGGGTGCAATGATGCATCCCACTTGATCTTAACCTTCAGCACAGGTAACGTCCCCTAAGCACCAAATAAGGGTAGGTTGTGTGCAAAGAATCTGACACATGAACAAGAGTGGAGACGTGACGCTAACAAGGCTGTAAGAAGAACTTCTGCAGGAGTGAAACGCATTGTTGAATAAACTTAAAATAAAAGTGATTTCAGGAAGATGCATTTAAGTAATACAAGTACACATGCACAAAGGTTTAAATGAATAATAAATCAAAATGATTAAAATAGATAAAAACAGCATTTCCTAATATATACAGTATATATGAGATCTGGAACAGTTTCACAGAAGTAATTTATTCCATGATAAGGAACTTATTTGTTGATAGATTCTTTATTAATCAAATTAGGTTTGTTACTGCAGTTTATTCACAGCTAACCATAAAAGCACATCTGCGAGTATCCACAGTAAAAAAAAAAACAAATACAAAAAAACTCACTTCTAAAAATCCAATAATAATAATTACCATGTGGCATGTCAAAAATTTGGTGTGCAAAAGTACAGTAATAAAAAACAGTTTTTTTAAAAGCATTAAAAAGTCTAATGGCAGCTGGAAGAAAAGTCTTTCTGCTGTGTTTAGTCCTGCATCTTGGTGGGATCAACTTGAAGGAACAGGCTGGTGGGGTTGTCCCACAACAACATATTGTCTTATTGATCTAATTTGAACTTATGGTTAACATAATTAAAAGAGAACTTTTCACATTCATTTATAATTGAATTGACATTTAAAACCTAGTTTGAGTTTTAGATGTGAATTTATAGCATAATCAGCCTGAAATTGTAATATTTAACACACTTAGCTTAAAAATAGCCAATTACTTCAGACATTTTGGATAGGTTTTAAAAAATTAGTAAATGAATTCATTCACTTGTCAATAGAATATCAATAAGTAATGATTTTGATGAATAATATTTTAAGAGAGACTGCTAAGAAGACATACAGTATGTCTGCTGATCTTTGTCTCTGAATTACAAATTGAATATTGTTGGGTTTTCCACTGTTGTTGGAACAAAGTAAGTCATTCCAATACATCAGTCAGCTGTGGGGAACTGTAAAATATTTTTATTTTAAAAGGCACAGTGCAAATGAATCAACACACAAGGTATAAAAATGCCAGAATTAGCCAGGAGGCTACTTTTCATCTGTAGTCCCTCGGCCATGGTGTTATAGAAGGCCTCCTAAAAAACAGCAAAACGAGAACAAGGATATGGAGCACACCGTTTAAAAGACTTCTTTGAACACATCAGCAAGAGAAAGAAAAACAAAACAAAACAAACAAACAAACAAGACATGCAATTTAAAGACTCTAAAATAATATACAGCTTCTGAAAGCATATTAAGTGACAGTGACATATGCACATATAGAATGACATAGCAAAGCAAGCAGCATATATAAATAACAGCATTAAAAAGAGTTTAGTACTGACAAATGCTTTAACTGAAAGATCTGCAAGCGTTAAGTTCTCTCATGTGAAATGGAATTACATTCCACTGTGGAGCCTCTGACAGACCAGGCTGATTAGCTAAAGAACTTTTCTGCAGCAGGATAGTAAAATCTCCTCTGATGGACCCCTGAATAACATGAGCTTTAGTTTTTCTGCTGATGTGGGCTACAAGTGGTAGCTGAACTCAGTTACGGGTGACTCTGGATACCAAGCACAAGTTTACATGTTATTAGGTCATCCCAACTTAAATTCTGATATTTTTTTAGAATTGGGTGTTTTGAGGACTTGTTTTTTATAGTATATAGGAGAGATGCTTTCCATTGTCCTCAATATATTTTTGATTAAGTGGCATCAGCATGTAAGCGTTTATATTTTTGGAGGTTTTTGTGTATTTAGAAATAAACCTAAAGTGAAATGTGTTTGCACTGCACTGCAGTGTATTTATTTGTATTGGACCCAGTGTGTACCTGCAGCCGTCAGGAGGTCATAGTCTTCCTTTTCAAGGACGGACAGGATCTGATCTGATCCTCCAGCTCTCTCACAGGGACACCAGTGTCAGTTTACGGACATGAGCTCCCTCCGGTGTGATTGCTGCCAAGAACCACCTGTTCTCTACAGGTGGATGATAGAACAAAGTAAAGGAGCGTTTACATTTCTGTCAACAGTTTGACATGATTTATTGTAGGCTGTCTTTGGTTTGATCGTATTTTCTTTATTGTGTGATATGGACATTATGAACTCTGGTTGCTGAGCAGTAGAAAGGGAGGTACAGGGGGGAATCAGCTGGGAGGCTCTGTTTCTGCTTTTTCCAGCTCAGCAGGAGCCATCTTCTCTTTGTTGCTTGTTTGGTTGTGTGACAGTAGTCAAAATAAACCATGTGAATATGGAGCCACAATGGACAAACAATCCTTAGGCTATGAAATGCATCAGCAGTGACAATTTTATCACAAGTGTGTTTCATTTCCATTGCATCAAAATAAGGGATTTCTGTTGAGTTACCCAACAGTTTTACACAATAAATTAACTGCCAACAAATTACCGTAAGATTACTTTAGAGGTTATTTGTGGGCTGATTATTCTGTAATTGTTTAATAATCAAATTATATAGTGGCCAGCATATTCAATTACAGAATTATGTTAATACTAATATGTAAGTAATGGCACAATAACCTGTCTATTCTATAACCCTTTCTGAGCATTCTCTTCTGTTAGAAAAGTGTATTAGCTCATGTTGAATGTCTAAAAGAGTAGCACATCAAAATCTTTCTACTCAAATGGATGTATTGTTAAACTAGTGCAAATGTGGTGAAGTGAAGTATTAACCCCTTCATGTTGTTTACCTTTATTGTTAGGGACTGTACTTTGGAGGCAGCTGGCTTGGGTGTGTCTTCTTCTTCTTCTTCTTTTTTTTAAATGTAATCTTAATCCTCCCTGAAGCTGCAGATATTGTTGTTGTTGTTAGATATTGTTGATTGTTTGTTTGTTTGTTTGTTTTTCACAGTTTCTCCCTATGATATAAATGGTTTGATTTTCTTGATTATTAAATAAAACATGCCTTTTAACCCTTTGAATCCTGGATCAATGTCAGTTTTCTAACGCAGCATTCAGACATCTTTCACAAGCATTTGAAACTCTGAAGTATAAGTATGTGGGGGAAAGGTGACCAGCAATTTGGGAAGAAATGTTCAGCAAAATGCAAGAAATTGATTGGTGGGAAAACATAGATAGGAAGAGAGAATTCAGTTAAAAAAGGAAAACTATAGCTCTAATTATTATTTTGTTACAGAAAGAATATAGATTTATACAATATTATCATTGTTGTTGTTGTTATTTTTTCACATTTTTTTCAGGTAATTTTCTTGTTACTTTTTACTTTTTTGTTGTTGCTTTTTTTGCTTTTTATGGAGGTATTTCTTGTAAAGTTGCTTATTGCCCTTTTCCATGTTTATGAATAAAATCAAGCTAATTTGTCCAGGTTTCAAAGGGTTAATAATGGACAGACCCTGAGCAAATAAAAAGAATAGCCACGAAGTGCGCGGGTAGCATTGATAATGAGATGTAAGGCTGTGTGTTTAGCTCGTGTAACGTGCGGCTGTTTGCTGAAGGCAAGGAGAGGCACCATTAGACGCCTTTGGTAATGGGGCTTCTACCTGTCCCAGGTAAATCCCTCAGTGAGGGCTGATGACTGCAATCCATGTTTACGCCTCCCTGCAGTCTCAGAGCGACTGGTGTCAGGTTCACGACAAACAAACAGCGTTTCCGCTTTTAGATTTCAAAATAAAAAACGCAAACCTGTCCGTGCAATACAGTGCGCTGAACTAAAAATAACACAAGACATTTTATCGGTAAAATACAGTGAGGGGAAGACTCTTCATCACGGCGCGTGTAGGCAAAGGTGTAATGTCACAAGTAATAGTACTTCCTATTAAGTATTTTTGGGAGAATCTGTTCCTCACTTGAGTTTTTATTTGTCTGTCAACCTTCTCCCCACTACTTGTTCTGAATAAAATGATATACTAACAATATACTTTTACTCCACTATTTGTCATTTAAGTATTTGAGTTACTTATTACAAAATTGTGTGGGGAGGGGAAGAGGGGAGGGACGGACTAATGGGGGGAAACGAAAAACTTGTTCTTTAAATCCTTCAAGTTGTGAAAAAAAAACAACAATAACTTTTTTTCAAGTGTAGGCTATTATAGGCTCCCCTTTAAGGTGGTGTATGTGAGGAAGAAATAATTAATTCATAACTCTAAAAATTATGAGCGCTTGCTTTTTGTTAACAGCATTTACATGCACTCTTCCTTTCATTCCTTAAGTAGCCTACATTCAACCCTCTAACAATTGGAATAATATCAGTTTTCTTGTGCTGCCTTTAGATATACTTCAAGCATTTGATTTCTTTGGAAAACATGGGCAAAATGCAGCTTGGCAAGAAATGTCCCGTAAATTGCAAAAAAAGTGCTGGGGTGATTGATAGATATTAACAAAAAAGTGAAAAATGTCCAGAAAATACAAAACTTATAATTATATATTTTAAATTATGTTACAGGAAAAAAAAAAGATTCCCCCTGCCTCTCCCCCTCTCTAACATTTTCTATTCTTTTTTTTTCTTTTTCTTTTTTAAAATTATTTTTTCTCCTCTGCTATTTCAGGTAATTTTCTTGGAACCTTTAACTAATTTCTTGCCATTTTTCCCCTTCTTTTGGCCATTCCTTGTTAACTCTTTGACACCTGAGCAAACTGGCTTGACATCTTTTAAAAGCATGGGTAGAAAATGATGAGTAACTTATCAAGACATGGCCCAAATAACAAGAAATGAAGAAAATTGCCTGAAAATAAGCCAAAAAGAAACGTAATTAAAAAAGAGAAAAAAGAGACGGAATTACATCAAGAAGTTACTTAAATGCAGATATTTTCTATGACAGAATATATGTTTTGATAAAAATATAGTGCAATAAATATCAGATAGGCCTATTTTCAGATTTGTACTCAAGTGATAGTCTAATACAATAGGCGTCTTTAACTTCTACCAATGTAATTTTCTGGTAAGAAATCTGTACTTTTACTGAAGTAGCTAAGGCTTCCAGGTGCGTCATTCACCACTGCGGTCATGTTCGCGTTTCGGCTGCAATTATTTATTTAATATGTCGACACTGTGACATACTCTGGCTTTTACTCTGAAGGCACAACTGGCTCCTTTCCGGTCTTTCTCGTGCGTCGTCTCTGTGGACTCGTGAAGTTGTGAGTAGAGCTGGAGTGAGATTTCAGTGCCCATTGCGTTGTTTGTGCGGCTCGCTGTGTGGTGTGAGCAGAGGTGAGGACGGCAGCGCTCTGCGAGGACAGCCAGCACAAAGCTCTCCGTCAGACGACCGGCAGAGCTTCGTGGAGATTACCGGAGGTCATGGTGGGAGCCCGCAGGGACCGCGCGCGCCGGGGACATCCAGGGCGCCGGTAGTGCCCAACCTCTGGGGGGCAGGCGGACAGGCTCACGGTGGGGTCGGCCCCCTCCTGATGACAAGGCGGGCGACCCGACCGATGAAGAACTCGGAGCTTTGACCCGGGAGCCACGATGATCGCGGCGTTTTTCCCCCTGAAGAAACTGCGGCGTAACGGCAGATACTTTTTGTTCGGGGCGATCCTGTTGGTCGGAGCTGTGGCCGTCTACCATGAGATGGTCGCTGCTAAAGCGTGGAGCAGTGATGCCAGTAAGTGTGTGGCTGCCTCTCTTGACACCGTTACCACAGCTCTCACTCAACAAGTGTTTTACCTCCAAACTTTTCTTCCAGTCATGCATCATGTAGAGTGCACTTTGAACAACATCAACAGCAGCCTGAGT
The DNA here is from genome assembly GCF_008729295.1 of Plectropomus leopardus. NCBI lineage: Eukaryota > Metazoa > Chordata > Actinopteri > Perciformes > Serranidae > Plectropomus > Plectropomus leopardus. Next base: position 1,536,528 of record NC_056473.1, on the reverse strand, counting down.
AAAAAAGCAGCAAATCAAGCTGATCAAGCTGCACTTACATGTAAGGCATCGTGCAACTTGAACGTTAGGTAAAAATTGTGCAACTTTCAAAGAAATGATGCAGCAATAACTTCCTTACTGAGGATGTTCACGTTTTGTTGAGCTCACCTTGTTTCACCCTTTTCCATTCATGGATCTTTTGAAGCTGTATGGTCATGTAAAATAGGACTGCATTATTTAAAAAAAGTTGTTTCCCCCACTTTATCTCCAAATACTTTTCAGTACAGACATTGACATGGATTTATTTTACTCTATTGGCTGATTCCAATTGAATACGTAGGCTATGTAATGTAGACAAACAGATATGAGTTCTCTTGAGTTCTCTCTTGATTTTTTTCCTCTTTTAAATGGGGGAAAAACAAATGGTGACCTTACAGGTACAAAACAAACAAACAAAAACAACACACACACACACGCACACACACACACACACAAGGACAGAAAAAAGAAAAAAGTTGACACACAAAGCTTGATAAGGTGTGCAGCAAATCACTTAAGGATAATTCCTAACATTTCTACAGTCCGTAACTCAAATGAACATTATTGAGATTATAGGATGGGAAATCTGTGAGCTGGAGTATCTTATAAACATCTAACAATAAAGCAGAGGTGAGAAATCACCAGAGGACCCACCACGACAAATAAAAAAAACAACTGAGAGTTCATATAAGATATGCTGATATATTTAGATTTATTACATTTTTTCCAACTGCAAATGAAGCTATGTTCTCAAAGGAAAACTGTGAACACCCGTTTTTACTAATAAGACCAAGTTTTCAGTCTGTTCATCTCACTTCAGTCACTTTTATTAAAAGAAATAGTCTCTTGTGGTCTGAAAAAAAAATAGATTTTGTTGTTCTAGTAGGCTACCAAAAGTTCATCTTGCATTTGTGATATTAATAATTTATATGATTAGAAAGTAAATACTTGACTTGGGTGTTTATGCAGTATTGCAAGGATACTATGCTGTATTGATTTTTTTGATTGGGTGGCAGTTTAACTACATAAAAATCAGTACTTGAAAAGTTTTTTTCAGTTGGTGACTACTTTGGGTCATTCAGTTTTTGATGTTAATCACAAAGTACATATTCCTAGTCTTCTCAGGTCTTTCTTTTTATTTCTTTCTTTTTCTTTCCATAGGATATGCCACAGTGCCTCATCTTATTGGCCACAGTTGTCTTCCATTGACAATCCCTAATTTTTTTAACTAAAATCACCTCTGATTTGCAGGCAAGATGTGATTAAATATTATGCATTCCCTAAAAGTTCCACACCAACAAGTGCTCCTATCATCTCCCTTAGAGCACATCCTCAGGCTGTTTATGTAATGACTGGCGTACTCTAGTCCCTAAATCAAACACACCTACACTTAACTCCAAGTCACTTCAGTTGTAGCTCTGATTAACAACATGAGTTTCCAGACTCCAGAGATTATGATCATTTCCCATGATGTAACATGGATTTGAACTACTTTTGAAACTAGTTTTACCTTGACAAGCTGTTATTTTGAGTATTTAAGATGTCGTCTAAGTACTTTTCATCATGGAGTAGCTAGTAGTTTAATAAACTACAGTTTCAATAAATTTTTCCCAACACTAATCACAAAGCTGACTCATCACCTCTCTGTCAGCAAACATCTCTTCACTCGGCGGATTTCCATTAACCCTCAAATTGTGCTAATTGAAACTGTGAATATAAAATATGCCTAATGGAAACATGTAAGTTTTATAAAAGAAAAAAAAAGCTGCATTGGATAGCATGGAAAATAACATAGAACATGTTTAGATAACTGTCAATGCAATATGAAACACCACAGATACATTCTGTAGAAGTTCTCCTCTGAGCATTAATTGGAATATATTTTACATCTGCTTTTACTTTTCATGAATGATGCTGGATGCATTTGCACAGGAAACATGAGCCTCCAGCAGGTGAGACAACAGGTCGATCTAAAGAGCTGCAGTTGTGTGTGTGTGTGTGTGTGTGTGTGTGTGTGTGTGTGTGTGTGTGTGTGTGTGTGTGTGTTTTAGCACGAGAAAAAAGCATGAGGGGTGGGGGAGAGGAGGTCAGATTGCAGGTTTTACACTCAAGAGGAAGTCTCGTCTCACACAGGGTGATCAGACTTCCTGCCCTTCTTACCTTATTGATGCCTCAGCTCACCATCTGTTGTATTGCACTCACACCCAAGTATAACAAGAGTGTGTTACCACCCTGCCGTGGATGGAGAGGAAAACAGTGAAAATAGCAAGGTTGGTGTCTGCCCACGAGAGAGAAGTAATAACATATGAAACACACACTTTGAACAAAGCCTGGCGTGTAAATACATGCCTAAGACCTACATTACAGGGCTCGCCTATCTACACATTCCTGGGCTTTAGCCCTCCCAACACAATGGGACTTCTGTCAAGGGAAGGACCCCATATAGCCTCCAAACCGAGCTGAAAGAGCAATATGAACATCAAAATGTGTAATGCAAGGAGGGCAAGTAGGATTGGACATATAAGGATATGCTATCAGCATTGCACCAGGTGTCTATGGTCACAAGTAGTGCATCACAGGTTCTTTTATCAAGCATGAAAACTCTTCATTTACATTAATTACACATAGTAAGCAGTCATTCTTTTTTAAAAAGTGATATGGTTTGGAAATTGCAACACCCACTCCTGTGTGTAACTTTTTGCTCGAGTTTTAACCTTCTGTGATTGAAATTCCTCTTTTATGGGACGCATGGGATAAATAAAAATGTGAGAGAAGAATGTCTCAAAAAGAAGAGATTCCAGGTACCAGCCATTATTTCGCTCACTTTATAATCAATCCCAAGCTCTGAGACGGTTCAAATGTAAATTGTATTTAAAGGGGCAGCAACTCGATATGAAGGACATTTGGGTGATTTGCATGGCCTAGCAAGTACTTCTAACTTCTGCACCTTTGCACAGAAACACCCTTATTACACACACTGTTTAATACTATACGGACATCGACATTGCACAGATCAATATCACACACCACAGTCTTTACTGCCGTACTTGGTGAGCTTTTTGAAAATACACATACATTTTGAAGTACTTGACATATAGATTAAGGCCACATATAGGCAGGAACGACCCTATTTAAAACAGAAAAGTCTTCAATTTGCACTTTAAAAAAAATCAGCATTTATATAACATTGTGAGAACAATCTTCGTGTACACGGATTCACAAAAACAACCAAAAACACAGTAGTAAGCATGCCAGGCCAGTAGTTGGCGGTGTAACTTTGTAATGACACACCATAGAAGAAAGACCAGGTGCATGTGCAAAGTGCGGCTGTGATGTCACTGTTTTCACATGATTTGCGCATTGCCAGTTTACACAACGACGGAGAGGGTAGTATATTCAAAAAAATTACACTTTGGAGCCTGGTTTTGTAAGTTTGCGTTTTCAGGCCCCCAAAACACAGTTGTCGTGTGAACGTAAGGCTAAACTGCAACAAAATTTTAATGTTTCATACAGGAAACATAGCCATGTAAACGGCCTCTAAAATGTAGCGCTCAAATCCATACTGAATTTGATTCTTGATAGATATTTTTGTTGATGTAAAGCAGTTTTAAAATATGTATCACCCCAAAAACATCACATGGTAACAACAGGGAGAAAAAAAGGTGAAAGTGGGGGAAAAAGTCAAAACAGTACATTATAACATGTAACATTATAAATATTTTTTTTTTCAGGGCAATATTGTATTGATACACAGATGCCAAGTACTGATATTTTTTAATTATTGAAATCATAGTATTGCAATCCTAAATGAAACTTTTGACAGCCCACTAGAATAATAATTTCCTTTTCAGTCCAATAATGACATTCTGCTGCAATAAAAATCAGTGAAGTGAGATGAACAGACTGAAAACTATTTTATTAGATAAAACAGATGTTGACAAAGTTTTCCTTTGGGCACATAATTTACAGTTGAAAGGATTAAAAAATAGATGAGTAAAACATGTAAAACTCGTAGTAGTATTGTATTTTGCAAGTATGGGGATGATAACGTATCATGGAGCCTCTGGTGATTCCCACCTCTGGTGAAGAAGAAACACCTGTCTGCTTCTGGTGATTTATTCAGCAGATCTTTAAACACCTGCTCTGATGAAATACTGGCCCTTTATTCAGCTCCAGCTCTTTATTCCCAGTAAACAAATTATTCAAACCAGAAAGAGATCCATTTCCCGAACACCAAAAGTAAAAAACAGATATCATGTTAACAAAAAACACCTGACCTTAAGTATTTTATTCATAAGTGAGCACACAAGTTCTCCTACAAGATCTCCTACCACACAATTCAGTGATAAATTTTAGTAGGGGCAGCTCTAATATACTCAAGGTGTCGTGGCTTGTTACATACGCGATATATCTGATATATACAAGATGACCATGTCATGAACATTGAGTATACATTGTCACATCATTTTTACAAGTTACCGGCGTTTTGGTTGACTATGACTATTTAGTCATATCTTATGACCATGGAGCACTTCTGCGATTTGCAAATACTATTAATATCTGTACTGGAGAGCTAGTTAGTTTGTTTCCAGCTTGAAGAGAATCAATCAAAATGTATAACAGTTTAACTTAATGAGTGTTAGTGGTAGTGTGAACATGTGAGGCATGTGTTGGCATCTGCAGATCTCTGATAGAGACTACTTAGTCACATTTTGTGACCAGGGAGCATCAGCGCTTTGTCAATCTTTTTGTATAAAATCTAGTATATTGCTTGAAATAAGGTTAAATATTGGCTGTGTCAGAAAAAGCTTGCATATAACCACTGGACCAGAGCAATACATAACCACATTCAGCAAAGACATGTAAACATTAACCTGCGAGGAGAGTAGGCTGCTGCTGATAGCCAAAACTAGCACGCCCAACTGACATTGTTTTATAAGTTAATGTGTGGTGTTTTTACTGCTTGGTTTAAAGTGCCACAGCGGCATATGAAATTCGCTTTGGTTTTTGAAAAAAATGAAGATTTTAAATTGCGTCAACAAAATAAACAATATTTTTTCTGGCAATTATTTGCCCTTGTGGATTAGATTGTACTAATTTTGACAGTTTTTCATGAGGTTCACACCTCAGAAAAATTAGACATTAGAGACAACCCTAGTCCACAAGTTATTATAAAACTACAGTATATGGCCCCTCAGCGTAGGGGCCGACTGATATTGGTTTTTCAGGGCCAATACTGATTCCGATTGTTTGTACTTAACGAGACTGATAATCGATATATGGAACCGATATGCATTTGCAATTAAAATGAAAATATTTCTGTTGAAATTTAGATTTTGGAATATAACAAACTTCAACACAAAATATTGTTTAGATTTCTCCCTGAGGAGAAGCTCCCCTGAGGTTTTATTAAGTCAAAGTTCCTCCCATGCTGACACATTCGACTGCCTTCCCTGATGTTGGTTGAATGTAATGCACACACCTTTTCATATTTAAATTGATCATTAAAATAAAACGCTGAAACAGATAAACAAAAAAATGCCAAACCTCTGCCCTGATAATCAGCCAGGCTGATAATTTATTGACCCCTACCTAGTGTAAAGTATAAGTATAAAAAAAAACCAATACAATTCCTAGTCTTTAGGCTTAGTGTGCCTAAACAACAACAACAAAGAAAAACAAAACAGATGCGTTTTTGTTGCAAATGCTTATTGCTCCGTTTTAGTCCTGTGAAGCAGAGTGTGTCAGTCACCGACAAACTGCAGAGAAGAAGCTGAAGGATGTAGACTGTGGGCACAGGTTAGCACAGTGGTGCTGTTAGGCGTGACTCTGCAGATATGGGCCTTTAAGGGATGGCTTGTTTTTCCCACATGTAGGTCACCTGGGCACTTAAGAACATAGATATGAGGTGCTGCAGTTAATAAATGTCCCGCTGGAGAAATGGCTGCCTGTGTGGGCGGGGGATTATTTGTAATGTAGTTATGGGCCTAACTGGACACTCCTCCCACATTTTTCAATGATCCTTTAACAGAGAGGAGAACGTCATAGCTGGTTAATGATAAATATGTCGCACCATCCTGTCTCTAATCCTGCCTCCGAAAAACCTTTTGGCATTACCTTGTCTGTTTCTTTCCCGTAACTGATAATAAACATGTTGTGTGTTTGATTATGCAAACTGTATGTCTGTATGTCTGTCTTTACTGTATTTTTGCTTCCCCTCTCACCTTGACTCCACTTAGAAATGCAACATTGTCCAGTACAAACATCTATTTGGCTGCATCAGCAGAGAAGCTGTACCAAACCTGCCCAATGAAAAACTGTCCCTTTGTTGTGAAAAATGTCATTTTTGTGCCCCGCATGAAACCTGAAAGCCTGTAAAGCCCTGCACAATTTTCTTTTTATCAACTGAAACATTTCAGCATTGAATCATTGAATTTCACCAAACATAGCGCCAACTGTCATTTTGAAATGATCAAATCTGATGACAGAGTGAATACAAAGGAATCAAACAAAAGCGTTATCAGTGTGGTGGTGAAAATGGGGACATAAAGGCAGCAGCAGAGGAAGATTTAGTAGTAGGAAGACTGGATGAGTGCAGATGGAGATAAAAATATTCCTCGCTTGCTTTTCTTAACCGCCACTCTAGAATTACGTGTAGTGCCAAAATTGTATCATGGGTGTGTGTTTGGAGATCTCCACCCTGATGATAATGACAGACTCTGAGGCAGCAGGCGCTGGAACCTCAATCCACTCACTGACACCACAAGCTTAGAAAAAACCTAAACTCTGAGCTCCTTCAAAATACACACTACCCTGTAATTTTAAAGATGATGGAAGAAGTTGGAGAAGGAGTAATATTTCTGCATCTGCTCTGCCAGAGGGGCAGAAAATTTGGGCCAACACAGCAGTGCCATAGCAGCTCATTAAAGGCTGAATGAGATGAGTTGCAGTTGGTGGTCATCAGCATTGAGTTGGAACACGGAGTGGGTGGGACTCCGCGGGGATACTGGGCTCCATTGTTCATGTAACACAAGCCCACAAGAAATGGAATAAAAGCATGTATAAGAGAAACTGGAAAATCTGGCAGCACCTGAAGTATGTCAAGCATAGTGTTAGATTTATGACATTGGGTGTGATTGTGCGTAGTTTGCAGGAGCGGTTGTTTTTTTCTGTGGTTGCAGCAGAATGATGTCTGTGCTGTTTTCAGCAGCTCATTTTGGCTGAACTATGATGAGAGCAGACATGGGCATTTTCACTTCAACATTTGAGTAGTCACATTTAATCATGACAGAGTACTCAGAAAAACAAAAATCTAATGTAAGAACAGGAATATATATTGCAGGATTCCCAAACATTTTCATGGACAAAATTCCAAAACTTTTCAAAACTTTGTGCTAGGAGAAAATAAAGAAAGATGATGGTAAACAAAAAAAATTACATTTGCCATTATCTAACATTACATGGGATCTTATCATACCATATCTTATTGTATCTTACCATATCAATTTCATGACAAACAACAAAATTTTAAGACTTTCTCAAAACTTGAAATAATTTTTACTAATTCTATGACTTTCACAGACCTGACTTTTTCAGGTTTTCAATGAGCAGCGAAATTGGCCAACAACGGAAAGCAAGTGCAATTTGAAAGTCATTTGTTACTAAACACTAAGTTTTTTTAAATACAATTACAAACACAATTAGGCTTCAATTAGCCTATTAAACCACACATTGAAAGTTCACTTGCAAAAGATTTACAAAATCCTAATACTACCGTAAACCCTTTAATGGCCTGCTGTAATATTACACACACTCGTATCGCTCTGTGCACAAAATGCACTTTTCAAAGTCAGGTTATAAAAAATATTATACATTAATATGATTGTCTACTTTTATGGAGTTTATTTTTTAACAAAACACACAGTCCGAATCATAAATATCAAATATGTATTAATTTTCAGAGTTTTAATCCTTTTAATGCCAGGTTTTTGTCGTGATGCCACTATGTTTTTAGACAACACAAAAACAAAACAAAACAAATTCAATATACTCCGTACAAAGTAGATTTGTTTTTGCTGCTAAAATTAGCACAAAAAAAGGAAAAATAAAGGAAAGATAAAAAAAAGACATGACCTGAAAAAAAGCTTAAAAGAATCAGAATTAATTCCCATAACATCATTTTCAATATAATAATAATAATAATAATAATAATAAATAACTTTAGTTATAACACCTTTCAAAACAGTGTTACAAAGTGCTTCACAGATTACACATTATAATACATCAAACCCCTCACATCCCACTCTCCCCAAAAAACAAAAAAACACCACTAACAAACCAACAAAGTTACAGAAAAATGAGTTTACAAAAAGAGTTTTTAGTAGTGATTTACAAAAAGAAAGGGAGATGCAAGATGGATTTTCAATATGTGATTATGATATTTATAACTATTGTTTTCTCATTTTTCTCCCATGTTTTCCAGGTAATTTTCTTGTAGTTCTTACTATTGCTTGCTAATTTTGTTTTTTCTTCTTCAGTTACTCTTCTCATGTTTTTTGAAAGACATCAAGCCAATTAGCTCAGGTTTCAAAGGGTTAAATAAGATGATTTTTCTATGCTGCCGACAATAAGAAGCACACAGAGCCACACACTGTTCCTGGATTAGAATACATTTTGTTTAAATGCAAAGTCAGTGGAAAGCCAACACAGAGTGTCCAAGCTGTTCCAGCGCCTGGGGAAATCACAAATTGCTTTCAAATCAGTGAACAAGTTCTGGTGTTGCTGGTCTGTAGTAGGTCACAGCGATTTTCCCTGTCAGCTGTGCGCTGCGCTGCTCTGACTGTTTTCACCTGCTTCCTCAGGTATGAGTCTCTACGCTGACGGCGGCAGCTGGAGGAGAGCCATGTTTGTGGAAGGGGTAAGGACTGCATGGAAAAAGAAGCAGTAATAGAAAATGAGGTGATGCAAGGCTGTGTTTGTGCAGGGAGGGGGACCAAGCTAAGACTTTCATGTGTGTGTTTTCCAGGTCAGAAGGGGCCATCGGTCAGACTCTGCGGAACATTCAGACACATGGAGGTCCAGCTACATGCCACAGACCTGGAAACCAGAGGTGTGTTTGAGTCCACAGTGCCCGCATGCTTAAACACTCTGTCTCACCTTCCTTGAACTCTAAATAACCCGCCCAGGCCTGCTCAGCTCCCTCCCACCTCACTTTATTTGCCTCTGTATACAATGTGTTTCCTGCAGCAAGGTCTGCTTCAGCAACTTCCACTGCTCTCTCATCATGTTTCCACTATATTAGGCAGCACTGTGCTTTGGCCAGTTGCTCACACCTCATGTTTCATGTTGGAGCAAAGCTGTTGCTGTGTCTGGCTCTGCAGACACGTGGAAGCACACTTTGCATTGGCACTGTAAGAGATCGTGTGTGTGCGGTTGATTAGATGTGGTTTTTACAGAAATAAATGTGTTCCATCTGATTTTAAAATTGAAAAGGCCATTGAATTTCTTGCAGTATTTATGCATTGAAATTATGTATCTATTTTTTTTTGCCACTGAATTGAAGTCTTCACATTCTCAATAACTCATTTTCAACTTATTTTTCAATATTCATAAATTCATAATCAATATTCAAATAATACATTATATTATAATATTATATCAAAGTTGTTTAAAAAAGGCAAAAAACAGTAAAAATCAAAAAGAGAATTTCATTGCATAAATATTCAGTGCTATTTTCAAAATGAGATGGAACAGATTTACTTCCATAGATTTAAGCTATGAAATTAATTAACTACTACCCGTTGATTCAACTATCAAACTATTAAAGTGCTGTATCGCAGCACGTTTTTGTTAAATATGTCAATATTTCTCCATTTTAATGTCCAAAATTGTTCTAAAAAAGTGTATAAAAGCGTGCACATCCAGACGATAAACAGTAGGTACTAGACTAGAGATCATGCAAGAGACAAAAAAGAATAGAGCCCGCATATTAAACTATGCTCCCGTAAATATTTGATTGAAAATAAAAACGTGAACGTTACAATCTTCACATTCTTCCTCAGATGAAAAACAATGCAGAGACACTGGTCTATCATTTTGATTATAAAAATCAAAAAATAAAAGTTAGCCTTCAAATTTCTTGTTTCGTCTTAATAACACTCCAAACCCAAAATATTCTTCATTTATAATCACGTGAGACAAAGAAAAGCTGAAACTCCTCTCAGTTGTGAAGCTGTAACTGGGGGATCTCATATCAGAGTTTAGAAGTCCATTAAAGGGACACCTTGCCTGTTTTCAGTTCAATTTTTGAAGTGCACAGTATGCGTAATTGACCTGTGTTACACTTTCTTCCATCTTGCCAGCGACTCAATATCCCTGCTCTGTCAGATTAAGTGTTTTGTCTCCCACCAGCAAGGGCATTTTCTGATATTGGGCTGTACAGTGCATTCTGGTAGATGTAGTCCTTCTACCTCTTGAACAAAAGTGAATGCCACAGCCCATTTACTCTGATCATGTAGCACCACATTGAAATTTATTTGTGTCTTTCTACTGCAGAGACAGTCCAGTTTTTTCAAACAAAAAAAATCTTTCCAGCAGTAAAATACTTGTTTGATTGTGACAACTTTAATAGACTGGAGAGGAAAGAAGCAGAAAACGGAGCAGTAGAGCCGTGGTTAAAATAAAATAAGATGGAGCTTGATGGTAAATAATCTCTTCAGACTGGCAGTGAGGTGGCCTTTGATCACAGACATGAAAACAGAGGAAAGAGGGTTGTTAAATGATTACAAGCAGCAGGGAGCCTGGGAGGTGCTTTGAATCATTATTTCACAGCCTCACCTCACAGTCAGGGGTCACACTAACATTTAACTACCTGTGCTGATCACAGCAGGGCGTTGAGCTTGACCACTAATGAATCACTTTGATGAACCATGGGACTGGTAACAGCGAGGCTTTGGCTCTTACCTGCAACACTGTGCCGCTGTGCTGCAGTCAGCACACACAGATCAGATAACATGGCCTCTTTGGCAGATTTCACAGAGGTGTATGTTTACAGGACATCTGGGCCCTTGTTGAAACTCCACTGCTTCTTCATTTACGCGTGTGTGTGTTCCAGGGTTTCCTGCAAGCTTTCATAGAAGCGGTTGAGGGCGGGAAGACAATTTGACAGTGGCTTTTATTGTCACTCAATTCCTGTGATCCACCCTTCTACCTGTGAATAAATGTAGCATACTTAAGGGATCAGCTTACTCAAATAACAAAAAAAAATGGAATTACTCACTTAACCTCTGGTGACTTTGAGCTATGCAAAAAGAAGTAGTAAAAAGTAATTCCAAAGAAAGCTATTAATCAAGTCTGTGGATTATTTCTAGAGAATGTAAAAAATACTCTTTTAGGATAAATATTTAGTTTGACATGATTTCCCCACATAAAATGTAAATAAACACTCTGAAAAAGGAAATTAAAGCACATCTACAATTTCTGCCTCATTAGGCAGGTTTGCATTACATATTTGTGATAGACTTAGACTTAGACTTAGACACGTTTATTTATCCCACTTGTGGGAAATTAACTTGTAACAGCAGCCGTGTGTACAGAAAAAATATATAAAATATCAATATATACAAAATTATATTTTGTGATAGTGATGTTATGTGATTTTCCTCGCAGTAACATTCCAAGAAGCATGGCGATGGATGTTAAAAACATCAGCAGGTTTATTTCTATTACAGCCACCTGACCGGCTGCCATTATTTCCAGTCTAAGGCCGTGTAGGCGTGTTATGGAGCCACAACGGAAAGGCGAGCCCCTTTTATGTGGGAGCGGTTACGTGTGAGGGATTTCTGGGAGGTGATAGTCCACGATTTCACAGAGGAATTGTGGATTCAAAACTTCCACATGATCCGCTTAACTTTTGAAGAGTTATGTGATGCAATAACAGCTCTTGTAGCTCCTGCTGCATCATGAGGCAGCCAGTTCCTACTGACAAGCACACAGCCATAACATCATGTGACCTAGAAAAGCCAAAAAAGAGTTTCCATTGCACTTTTGCAAATTGTCTGAAATACCACCTCATGCCAGCATAAAAACTTTTTCAAGATAAATGGGAGTTTTTTTCAAAATTGCAGTTTTTTTCATTAGGTGTTTTTTATATTCGCAATTTCAGCTTACACATTTTGAGGGTTAATTGAAACCTGTCTATTGAGAAATTCCATAATAAAATGTTAACAGGTGAGCTATATTAAAATTCACCCTGTACAATTGTGTGGATAATGCAATTAGCTATAGAGACCAAAACTTTTCTTTGCACCAGGCAGGAAACATGTTATTTTTGTACTGAAGTTTACCATTTTAGAATGGGTGTATGTATGGTTTGACTGGCTTCTGGAACAGCCTCTAGTCGACACTGCATTTTTTGACACTTAGGTGTAATTTTTTAGTCCCAGAGTTTGCTGCTTGGTGACACCTCTTTGGATACAGCACAGTAAAGTCAGATTGAGACATTTTTAAAGGGAACATAAAACAAAAATTCATGTGAGAAGAGGGGATCATTTATGTTATTTGATAATGGTTCGAGAATTGCAAATAAAAATCCCATTAACCTCCTAGAATTTGGGTGGAGCCAGACACCTTGGAGGTGGATATTTAAAAACTGATCAAACATTTTCATCCAAAACAATGTGCATGGCTGGATCCACCTGGAGGTAATGCCTTGTAACTGTGGTGAAGTGATGTGTCTGTGCAAAGGAAGTGTGGTGGCTAGCAGGAATCAGGTGACAGTTGAAAGCAGTAGTCCTGTCATTGTATTGTCACGTGGTATCTAAGGAAGTCTGTATTTGTTGGTGTTAGTTTGCCAGGTACTGAGGCCAGATGGTTAATTGTCTCACTGCTGGTTGACTGCAGCACAAACAGAGCTGTGTATCCAGTGTCCTCCTCACTCTGTCTTTACTTCCTGCAGTATAAAGGACAGGCCAATCTGCATGTCTTTGAGGACTGGTGTGGCAGTTCTACAGCTGACCTCTTTAAGAACCTGCACTACCCGCTGTATCCTCATGTGAGTCAAACCCTTTAACTCCTGAGTTAACTCAGTTTCTTGTCAAGTTGCTCATTATGTTCTTTCCTGTATTGTTTTTTGAGAGAAATAAAACCTTTTTTTCCAGTTTCAAAGGTTTAAATAGTGGTGAGGGAAGGATTAATCCATGTGCACTGCCAAGTGTATTTGCAACTGAATGAAGTTAAAGAATCAAGGAAGGAAAATATGTCATTTTTTACAGATCAACCCAGCAATGTAGAATTTTATTGGTTTTTGTTTTTGGGAAAATCTCTTCACTCACAGTCTGCAATTCTAAAAGAAATCATTTTCTATGGTAAAAAAATGTATATATCCTTTTTTTTTCTGTGACATAATTTTAAATATATTAAGAAAATTCTAAATATAGTTTTCTGGAAATTTTTTCCTTTTTTTTTTGGTAATATCTTATAATCCAGTTTCTTAGTTTTCAGAGGTATAAATGCTATTGAAAGGCATCTGAATGCAGACCAAGAAAACTGATGTGTTAAAGGGTTAAGTGATTATTTGCACTTTTAGCAAATGCTGACAACATAGCTCCACGGTTTGTAATGTTGGTCGGTCCACCACTTGATTCCAGAATTGCCATGAAATTGCATTCACACACTCTGACACAAGCGCAGTCAAACACACACACACACACACACACACACACACACACACACACACACACACTCTCACAACACACAGTTGTTTTCACTCAGAGGTGCATTCTACATCCACGTGCTAGATCCTTATGCCCCTGGACTCAAGATGTAGTTTGACTTTGAGTAAACATTACAGCTGGATCTCTGTGTATCTCTCAGACCAGGACTACAGTGTCAAAGCTGGCTGTTTCCCCTCAGTGGACCAACTATGGACTCAGGATATTTGGTTACCTACATCCATACACTGACGGTACAACATGAAATTCTTCATCTGGCTCCTGTCTGTTACCTAACTGAGTACATTCTTGCAGTCCATCTCCCTGTATCTCTCCCTGTATCAGCCTCTTCATCTCCTCTCTTCTCGTCTTCCAGGAGAGTTTGTGATTGCTGTGAGCTCAGATGACAACTCTGAACTGTGGCTCAGCACAGATGACTCTCCCGTGAACATGAAGTTATTAGCATTGGTTGGAAAGGTAGACACACCTCTAATCTTCTCAAGAATCAGAGCATCATTTCCTCAAAATGCCTGTAAATTTTTCTTTTACTAGACTGGCACAGAATGGACAGCCCCGGGGGAATTTGACAAGTATGCCAGTCAGACCTCCAAACCAGTTTGGTGAGTTGACGTCATCAAAGCTGACATCAGCAGCTAGTGTCACCAATGTGAGTACAGCACTGAGCTGTGTGTAGAGTACAGTAATCAAACCAGTTCAGAGACTCAGGTGAAGTTCAGTCCCTTTGTCTGACGACTATACTCTTTTGATAGAGCTTGAATGGCTTTGAAATGGGCGGGGGTTTTCTTTGTGTGCGGTTATCTGCACGGCACACTGTTAATGATACACGGCAGGTGTTGCTGATTGGTTGGTTGTAATGTGAATCCTGGACAAACACATTAGTCATCAATCCAGGGACAACACTTACTTGATGATATTAGATCTTTTAGTCACCATGTCATGAAACTCTTTCAGTCCCCCTTTGTATTTTTTAGCATTTTTCAAACTGTGAATTACCCACTGTAATCATACATGTAAGTACAAAAAAACCCCACACTTGATAACTTTTATTAACTTCCTTTAAATGTGTTAACTGCATGTATTACATGCGTCTGGACAGACATGGGTGTAAACAGCTGTGGGTGTAAACTGGTTGGTGGAGGCATACAGCTGCAAGGCAGTCATTCTAGTTTTACTCTGTCTTTTTGCAAGTCCCCAACACAGAAGTGCACCACAAACTTAAATCACATTAAACCCATACCTAAATATCAGCATCTCTACTCTAAGAAGCTGAGCATAAGCAATTCTTAGTAAAAGTGTGTATGCTCTTCTGGGAATCCAACCGCAAAAATGGCCTGTCAAATT
Source organism: Plectropomus leopardus (assembly GCF_008729295.1). Classification (NCBI taxonomy): domain Eukaryota; kingdom Metazoa; phylum Chordata; class Actinopteri; order Perciformes; family Serranidae; genus Plectropomus; species Plectropomus leopardus. The sequence continues at coordinate 1,521,439 of NC_056473.1, read as the reverse complement.
TAAGGCCAAACACCCTAGATTTAAGCATACTTGCACTTAAAAGAAGCAAATTTGGCTGCCAGTGCAGTAAGCACATTTTGCTTGTTAAGATGTCTTAAAACCAGTAAAACTCTGTGACTCTCATTATAGCCCATAACATCTTGAAATAAGATCAAAAACACTCATTTCAAGCAATTTAATTAATTCTAGTAATGCAAAACAAACCTATTATCACTCAAAACTTGTACTTTTTTTTACTATCAAATTACTAAAAATTAGAATTATGAAATTCTTGTTTTTAGGGAGCTAAATTAGATCGCTTGTTCTTAAAATAAGTAAACATAGCAATGCTTGAAAAACATGGTTTTATTAACATGAAACCAGGGAAAGATACAGTTAAAATGGTTTACATACCAGGCAACTCTGAATCTGTTGCTGCTACAAATATTAACAAGCTCCTGTGTGAGCAGATCACTACAAATTTATAAACAGCTTTCAACCAAAATGACTTGTACTGTGACCTTAGTTTGGTGTGATATTTGAAAAGCATCACAACCACAGAAATAAAAAAATATTGTTCTTTGTTCAATACTGTTCTTACCATTTTTAAAAATTGTATACAAAAACCAAAAAGGCATTTTTTTACATAGACATCCCTCCTGCTTAATGAAATGTGTGTGACAGTCATTAAAAGCAACGTAAACAATTTAAGCCTCACTGTTTGAATGCAACTTTACCAGCTGGGAAAATGTTAACCACAGAGCTGATGCTTGAAATTAGATGTTTTTGTCTGGACATACTAGTGCTTAAAATAAGGTTTCTATAGACCTGAAGTGGATGTTTCCAGACTTGTCTCCTGTATCTAGTTAAAAATAACTCAGAAAAAGACAAAGATGCTTAACAAGACCAGGCAAGTGATATTTACTTGAATTAAGTCAAGTGATCTTTCCTAGTCAGCACTAGATAATCCATTTATAATTAAAACAAGACTAACTAGATTTTTTAATCTAAATATAAGATTATTACACTTGGTTAGATCGGCAGTTTTTGCAGTAGAGATGTTGATGCGGTAAAAAACTCACTCAGCATTACTGTGACTACATGAGTGTTGGAAAAAATCAGACAACCATCTCTGGCTAGTTTGTACAAATATTACTAACATGCTGGAAAGTTGTGTCTCAGTGTGTGGGTGTGGTTTACTGTAACTGGCAGGAAATTCTTCAAGCTACGTGGTGTAGAGCAGGTTGGTGAGTTGACACCGACAAGAGAACATGTAAATGTTAGTAAATAGGTGAAATATTGGTTAATGTAGATTGTTTATTGCTTTTGTTTTTATAGTGGTTCACTTTAGTCAAGTCAGCTTTATTTATATAACCCAGTAGCATCCCAATTTTCACCCAAGGAGCTTCTTAATCGGTGCAGCATACAACATTCTCTGTCTTTAGACCAGAGGTCATCAACTGCATTTTTTCAAGGGCCTAAATTGTTCACCATGGGGGCTGAATTTTCAAGAAAAAAAGTATTTAGACTAAGTTAGCCTATAATTATATAATCATTTAATTAACATGTTTTTAATAATATAGAAGGTAGAAGATTTGTAGATTTATTGGTCATTATTTAAACAACGTTTAAATATATAATTTTAATTAAGAAGTTAAAGTAAATAAAAAATGTAAAATAAGAGCATGTGGGATAAATAAAAGGAAATGCTAAATGAGAGCTATGAATTTGTCTCTCACCCTGCTAGTCTCCTCTTCAGTCCCTTGCCCTCAGGGCAGAGATTCCAGAGTCTCAGAACATGGCTGTTGGCTTCTTGAACTCTGACCCGCAGGTACGTGTAGCAATAGGAAAAGCAAAGGAGCACTTTAAAAATAGGTAGGCTACGGCACAAAGCAACAAGCACTTTAAATGGATGCAGCTGCACAAGCATTTTGAGGACTTTTTACTTAGTTTTCTCTGTATGATACTGAAGGTTTGACTTTTTCAATGAATGCATATTTCTGTCAGCTGTTTTTGCTGTCTACTAAGTGTTTGTGTTTTTTTGTCTGTTTTTGAAAGCTGCACAAAGGCAAATTTCTTTCAGCTGTGTTAACATGACAATGAAGTACTGAATCTTGTTCCCATTCTTGCATGATGACTTGGCATATTTTATAACTTCATTTATCCGATCAACCAGCAAAAATGTGGGTTAATTAAACACCTGAACTCAACCTGACCCACAAACTGCAAACTTAATGCATTATAGTAGCACTATTGTCAAAACTGAGAACTAAAAAAACAGACAGACACACAGACTGAGCCCCTCGGTGTGTGTGTGTCAGTGTGTGTGTGTGTGTGAGTGAGAGAGAGGGAGGGAAAGAGTGATTTAAGAGAGGGGAAGAGATGGTGGGTAGGTGGACTATTGCATGCGATGTTTCTGTATATTATTCATAATTAATCAGCCGTGACATTTTGTAGTAATCCCTAGCCCCGCCTTCTGTGGGTTGATAATAAGCTCATAATAAGCAGACAGATGGATTTTTAATCTGTGGATCAAACACACCAATTTGGTTTTGGTAAATCATATTATAATTATTGTGATATCAGTTGAAACATTTATGATAGACATTAAATAAATACTGGACCGGATGTTTGAATCCTCAAATTTGAATCCAGTAATATTTTATGAGTGGGGAGCTTTGGAGGGCTGGATGTGCTCTGTGGGTTGCCAGTTGACGATGACTTCCTGACACCCTTGATTCCAACAAGGAAAACTGCTGCCACAAAGGATGGAAGAGCAGTGAAGCCAACCAGGTCCGACATAGATCTGCGCCTAAAGCCACATGATTGTATTTCTTTGAAGAAACCGTTCAGGTCAATGGTTCCCAACTGGTGGGTTGCAGTCCAAAAGTGGGTCAAGGGTCCATTCTGACTAGACCACAAGTGACCTGTGAATGTGTTAAGTTTGTGAAAAACACATTTTATAGTACAGTGAATTTCCAACACACTTTTTCGAAGTGCCATTTCTGGTCTTGCGATATTGTTTTATTTCTTTGTCTGGACCCTGAGCTAGAGACTACAGAGATATCTGGAACCTGTGACTGGACCAGTTTGGAACCACTGATTCAGGTTTTGTCTGATGTGAATATAATGTATAACTGAATCTGAACTTGTACTTTCCGACAGGCTGTCTTCTCAAAAGAGGTACTTTTTCGAAGTTATCCACAAACAAAATGACAGAGGAACCGACCATGTGGAGGTGGCAGTAAGTAGTTGGATTCAGTGGTCTGATGCAGAAAATGTCCCCTGCTTCTTTCTTTGTAACATTTAAGTGGTTCCAACTCTCAGTCTGTGCTCATTTTCAAGTGTGATGTGAGTAATACAGTGGAAGACACATGCAGTTCTTTGTGTTGGTTATGTCACAGTGGCAGCTCCTGGATCGAGGCAAGTTCATGGTTATTGACTCCAGTCACATCTCACTATATGTTAGTAAGTACACAGAAAGCTACACATCATTCCTGCTGCTTAAAAACACATCACTCAGCAAATCTTTATTAGTCTTAAGCTCAGAGTAGATCTTCCTCACACAGTGCCTCATGACTCATAACTCTTTGCCTTTATTTTTCTACCAGTGCTCAAACCTGCATATCAAGTCAATGATTTTGTTTCATCTTATTTTATTTTCCCACAGATGAGTCTGCCTTGTTAATGAGTGACATAGCCCACATACCACAGACGGCTGCAAGCCACCAGCACATCCACACAAAACAGCACAATGCTGCGACAGCAGCAGACCTCCTTAGGGAGGACCCACGAGACACACTCTACCACGGTGAGAGACATCTCACTGTTCTTTGCCGCACAGCTGATAACTCACCTCAACCCCCATTTCTTACCATCAATTGTATTGCGCAACTCGTTTCCTCCTCCTAAACATACAAAGTAATCTTATCTCAGATCTGTGTGTTGTGTTTATTTGCAGTGCCTTTGATAAACAGCAAGTTCCTCAGAGGTGTTCTGCCTGACTGTTCCTACAAACCCAGCTACATTATCAAAGACTTTCCGCTGCTCCGCTATCAAGGACTGCAGTTTGTATGTATTTTTATCCTTTGTTTACACCAATATCTCTGCTGGATGAGTTCCAGCCACATTACTCTTTACAGCTCATTATTCATGCAAAAAGGGGTCATGAATACAGGGTTGGGATAGCACTGTTGGGATAGAAAATGTTGTGTATATGTTGCTATAGGAAGCTTTTTCCATCTTCCATGGCCCTCTATATTTTATTTTTAAACTTGTTCCTGTTGTGCTGAGCAGTGTTGCATATTTAAGGAATTTAAATTATGCCAGCGTAATATAGTACTAATGTAATATCCTACATGCTGGTCCCACCAGAGAAGAAAAAAAAACATGTAGTAGTACAGAGTTTATTCTTCATTCTTAATTTCATTATTTGTCTCCTTGTGCTGGCTTGCTGAAGTCCCTACTAGTTATCTCGCTTAGTTAACCTCCTAATCACAACAAGACTCCAGGATGTCACCCCCCAGCCAAGAAATAGTCCTGCACATAATAAACTCTGAAAAACCAGGAAAAGATGTGAAGTGATAATTAGTGACATTTTTGAGGATTTGTTTAACCTTTGGAGAGGGCCAGGTCAGCTCTTTATGGCTCTGTTTCCACCAAAACAATTAGTATAGAACATTTAGAACCAAAGTAACCCCTATGGACACGTCCCTGGGTCGTAGGTTTATTTAGCATTTCCATCGCAGACAGTATTCCTAAATGTATGCTTACTACTCCGTCCAGTGCTCGCTGTACTTCCCCTTCTACCGATGATACATAGGAATATCTGCACCTCGATTATTGGCCATGTAACAGGGTCAGCATGGCAACATCTTTACAACAAAAGGGAAAGTGAAAAAATTAACAAAAAGCACAGAGGAGGGACTTGTGTTTTTAATTTTGGCTTAGGTGGGAGATATTCAACTTTAAATAGTGATATTTTGTATTTATTTTAAATAAAAAAGTCACCCCCCAGCCACCCCCCTCTTCTGATAAATAGAGAACGGTCCCACAACACCGGCTTGGACGCTGAGCGTCCTGCTGTGGACATATCTAAACATACTTTAGCCACCTAAAAAAAACAATATCAGTTTAAGTGTACACTATATTTGAATATTGTCTCCTCTTTACCTTCGACAACAGCTGATGGAGGCAGCGGTAGAGCAGCAGCTCCAACGTTCACTGAAGTCAAATGACTGTTTTCCTCTGTAGAGTCTGGTGTTTTTGATACAACAGCACTTTGAGCAGAGTGCCATTTAGTTCCTGTATACTGGAGAGAAGGCAGATATCTCTACAGCACATACCTCCAACAGTCAGCAAGTGCTTTTTCCACTGGGTGCACTGTCAAAATCAATGTTGCTGCAAATAATTGACATATCCCAGGCTGTGATCATCATATTTGCATGTAGTATATTGAAAATAATTGATTTAAATCTAATTTCATCTAAAAACATAGTGGCATCATGACAAAAATCAGGCATTTAAAAGGTTAAAATTCTGAAAAAAATATGAGTATTTGATATGTATAATTAGGACTGATGGTGGTTAAAATATTAACTCAATTAAAGTAGAAAATCATATTAATGCAAAATATTTTCTTTTAATTGTCTGATTTTAAAAAGTGCATTTCGTGTGCAGAGCAGTATGAGTGTGTGTGTGTAATATCAAAGAGGACCCTAAAGGTTAAACTAAGCTTGTAAGCTGTAGCTTTATATGTAACAGAGGGCTATCAGAGTGGCACTGAGTTTCCCATCTTGGAAATATAGCAGATAAGCTCATATCCCATTATACTGAACTATTTTAGTGTTAAAAATGATTTGAATATCAAGAATAAAAGCACATGCAATATGTCCTGTTCTTATCTCAACTATGCACACACCTGTTTGACCTCTGTGGATGGGGGTCAGATGAACCTTTTCATGTCAAGATCACATGGTCCATCAGCAAACTCGTTGCTTCAACAGCATGCCACTTCATTCAATTTTCTCAGGTCCACATGTCGTACATTTACCCCAAGGACTACACCCGACTAACGCACATGGAGACGGAGAGCAGCTGCTTCTACCCTGAAAGCCCATACTACATGAAGATGTAAGACACAACAGATAAGTTTTAGATCCATATGCAGTAACACTTAATGCAACAATATATATCACATTGAGATGTAAACAGGCTGACAGAGTAGAATTAGAAGTAGGTTTACAGCATCTCCAACAGGGGGTGCTGCAGCGTTCAGTGTGCTGAGAATCTTTAGCAGAGCAGGAGATGACTGAGTCCCATTTAAAATCTCATTCGTGATTTTACATTAAGTCAGTTAACTTAATTTTAAGCTTTGCATGATTATCTGTTTTGTCCTCTTGTCTTTAGGTTTGGTTTCTCTAGGTACATGAGATTAGACCGTTCTGATACGCAAGAAACAAGAAACATGGGCAGAGGTATTCTGTACTTCCTTCAAAAAAATAAAGTTAACTGTATCATCAGTTACTAACACTCTCCTTTTTTCTTAGATTTTGGTTTCCAGAGGAGGAAATCGGTGCTAGAGGAGGAGGATGAGTTGGACAATGAAGCCTATCGAAGAGAAAGGGAAGCCTGGTCGGATCGGGTGGATAACAACCTTTTTCCAGACTATGGTGATGATTATGATGATTATGCAAATCGACGCAGGCGGAAACTCTTCTCCTTAGTTGTACAAGAAACTAACCACACACTGAGCAACACCTCTGATTCAAGACTGCACACAGATGAGCTGCAGAGGAGGCAAAAGAAAGATAGTGTCCCACAGCCTCAACCACAGAAACCAGCTGAGCCTCTACAGGCAACACAAGCATCAAAACACTCCCTGCAACAGAGCCGCACAGATGTAAAGCTAGCTAGGAAAGCAGAGCTGATAAAACCAAAGGGGAAGTTAAGACCAGCAAAAAGACAAAAGCTTAAATCAGTAGAAGCCACTGGGAGAGTAGAACAGACGTCTCCACTGATAGCAGTGCACAGAGAGCAGTTTAAAGCAATACAACGCCCAGCGGTCGCAGCAGAGCAGCTCAGCTTTAAACAGCATGGCATGCAGAGGTCTCGTAAAATGAACCGCGCTCAAATCCAGAGACTCAAGGACTCAAAGCTTCAACCCTTAGTGAGGGATGCTCCTCCGCCTGTAAAACCCACAGAGACCAAGCAGCAGAGGTTTCCAATCCGAGAGATGGAGCTCCAACCAGCCACCACCAAACGCTCCATCACTGCCCAGCGAGATATGGAGCGCCCTGTGGTGAGGCTCAACCAGAGGGACACAGATACCAGAAAACACCTCAGGGAAAAGGACACTGAGATGAAAATGCCTCTACCAGATCTAGAAAATAGCATCCACAGACCAAAGATGATCAAAGGCAAAGTGGACAAAAAGCATTGGGAAGGTGTGGGGGACGGAACAAAGGAGAAAGACCAGGTTCATAATAGGGCTGTGAGCCAGAGAGACACTTGGGAGGGTGAGCAAGACAATCTTTGGGGACTTGGGGGAGACTATGAGGGTGCGGACGACGAGAATGTTACCCCAGCGCCGGTGTTTGACAGTGAGGTCAACTGGAGCCAGACCTTCCAGGTGGGCCACCTGGACCTTCAGGCACAGAGATTAGATTCCATTGACCTGCACTGCAACGTCTCAGGCAACCTGCTGCTCGGCTCCAGTGATGCTCTGGCCACAGTCAAGGCTTTCATGGACCAACTCAATACAAAGCACCATGGGTAAGTGCTGTGTTTTCTTCAGTGTCTGACACGGGCTGCATATTTGTATCAGTGTATGCACCCATGACTGTGTACCATGAGAGGCATTAATGAAAGGAATCAGCCTCATTTTCAGTTTTTATCCATCACGAAAGATCTAAAATGGGTAAAAAATTAAAGATTTCGTCCCTCTGCAAAAAAAAATACATTTCAATTGAAAAGACACAAAGAGGGATGAAAAATATTGTACAAATAGTTTAGTATAGTTTAAACTATAAATAGTTTATTTAGTTTATAATGTCCTTAGATAATGAAATATATATATATATATATATATATATATTTTTAAATTCAATTAAATTTTTTTAAGTTGAGTCAATTGAGTAAAATTCAGTGTCAGAACAGCGTCTCATGCCCACTTGAATTTGGTAATATTGACAACAGATGACATTTACATTTTGTTGGTTGTAAGTTATGTTGTTGAGTGACTAAAATCAAATTTCTTCCAAACTTCTAATGCAAACATCATCTTGGAGTAGAAAAACAACATTTAGACGTAAGACAATGTTATGTAATAAGGTCATATGCTAACATGCTACCATTTTCTATATGTATACAAACACTTTAAAAATTATGTGGTGTCTGTGCTCAAAGCAGAGGTCAATGGGGCACTTGACTTATATCAATTTGCTTATAGGATGGGAAGGAGCACTGATGATGCCATTAACAGTATTAGCTATTTCACTGTTAAATACTTAGAACACCCCACAGCCTATGCACAGATTTTATTAGTTGATTTTAGCTCAGCTTTTAATACACTCCAGCCTCATGTGCTCATTTCAAAGCTCAAGCAGATGAGTGTTAATCCTTTTTTGATAAAGTGGTGTTTTTCCTTTTTAACCAATCAATGTCAGCATGTCAGAATCAACGAAACCCTCTCAGATCCCACATCAATCAACACAGCTAGCTCCAGCTCTCCAGTTCTTTTCACATTATACACAAATGACTGTACAAGCAGCCACCTGGACAACTGTTTTTAAATTTTGTGACAACACTGCTCTCCTCAGCCTGCTGCACAAACAGAGAAATCCACCAGCTTATCTACCTAAAATTGAAAACTTTGTGCAATGGTGTGACACCAGCCATCTCATTTTAAATGTAAACAAAACTAAAGAGACGATAATGGACCCTAGATCAGTGGGGGACCATACACCTGTTATCATACATGATACCCACATCAACCAGGTCTGCTCGTAAGTATTTAAGTATTCACTTGGATGACACCTTCAGTCTGTGTAAGTCTGTGTTCTCCAGCAGAGACTACTTCCCACGCAGACTCCGAGTGTTTGGTGTTGATCAGAGAGTCATGGTTTTATTCTATCAGGCCATTCTGGGGAACTTGATTAGATACGGGCTGTCAGCATGGTATGGCAACCTTAGTGTACAGCTAAATAGAAAGTACAATCATGTGCATAGATTGCAAAATTTCTTTTTGATTCTCTGTGTTTGCAGGAGGTTCACATTGGTGCGCGTGGTTAATGTGGTGAAGCGGGTGGACGGGGTCAGGGGCAGCCGCTACCTTCTGGAGCTGGAGCTAAAAGATGATAACGGCCAGCTGCTGCGCTTGTCGCACTACATCTACACTCTGATTCGCTACAGCAGGCAACGCAGCAATGACTTCAGTTTCCAACAAGCCAAACCTCAGCTGGTGATGTGTAACCCAGTGGGATTCCGCTGGAATCCTGTCGCCACCGTCCACTTCATAGTACCTGGTACACCCACCTTTAACCCTGCTGATTAGAGCTGTGAAGCATTGTTTCCTCCAGGCAGTCTGGTTCAGGTTCAGTTCAGTTCAGTTCAGTTTGGTAGACATTAGAGTAGTTATATTTGCATTTTCATGATATAATAGAACCATTCAGTTCTGTACCATTTCTCTGTCACCCCTCTGTTGAGATACCTAATATACTGACCCGAGACTTAAAGGTAAAACTTTTTGTTCTGAAAATGTTGGCCAGCAACTCCGTCATGCACGATAAACGAGGTGCAGACACTCCTCTGCTTCACCAGTGAAGAGGAAATACAATGAGCACTGAATAACAACAACCCAGCTTCCATTTAACCCTCAGGGCCCGCTTCAATATTACACACACTCGTGTCACTCTGCACACAAAATGCACTTTTCAAAATCAAGCTTTAAATATATATATTAATATTATTTTCTACTTTCATTGAGTTTATATTTTAACCAACATTAGTCCTAATCATGAATATTAAATATTCATTAATTATTTTTTTAATCCTTTAAATGCCAGATCTTTGTCATGATGCCACTATGTTTTGAGATGACCCCCACCCCCACCCACCCACACACACACACAAAACTTGATTATTATCAGTGTACTACCTGCAAAGTAGATTTTTTTTTTTCATCACATCCTGGGATATGTCAATGATTAGCAGCAACATTGATTGTGACAGTGCACCTAGTGGAAATAGCATGTGTTTTCTACATATGACACAATTCCAAGGCAAAAGTCCAGAATGACATCCAGAAATAATACAATGCATGTATTAATACTTTGAATGGGTTTTCATGGAGCATTTTTTGCACCTAACAGTCTGACTGTAACACTTTAGTTTCCAGAGTGTATTTTAGACTTATTGTAGGAGCTGAGCTGGAAATTCTAAGATTAAAATACTCAATCTGCCAAAATGTATACCATATGCATGAACACATCCAAAAATATCAAATAATGAAAAATGATAAGCATGTAACATGCGTCAAAACAGTCCCTAAGGGTTTAGAGTACCTTCTGCTGTAAAAACACTATAAACCGTTTTAGAATTTAGGTACATGTCCGGATGGGTTTCGTACAGTTTTAAAAATCCTTTACCTTAAGTTTTTGATAGAAAGTTGGCTTTATATTCACCATCTATTTTTTTTATTGTGCTGTGCATCTTTGTGTGTGTTGGCTTTTGTTTCAACTTTTGCTTTTGGTGTTGAAGTTCAGTTATGAGACATTTCACCACAATTGATGACAAAAAATTCCATATGTCAGCACTGACTCTTTGGATTTAATGTCATGTAAAAGGTTTAATACTTAAATTAATGTCCCAACCAAAAACTTCTTGTCAGTATTTCATTTATCAAAGCAAGAAAGGCCTCTATTATGTAGCCACCAGTGTCAGATTCAAAGCTTTGTAAAAGCTCAGATCTCTGTGGACCTTTGGACAAACACTTTTTGGGCGGGATCCATAACAGCCAGTCTCTGAAACATGCAAGGATAATGACAGCCCTCCAGGGACGAGATCTTAAAAGTGCTGGTTTGCGTTCTGGAGGATGCATCATCTGATGGCAGGACTGCTGAATTCAGAGTAATACAGTGATAATGTAAATGTGACACTGATGCTTAAATAATGGCACATAGGTCCCTAGTTCCAAGTAATGAAATATTGATGTGCTCATGTCAGTATTGCCCCTTTCACAGGATTCTAAAAATCAAGACATTTAACAAAAATACTAATTCTAGTTTACATTTTCAGTAACTCCTTTTCTTAACTGAAGGATGCATGTATGCTGTTACTAGTTCTTTCCTATGAGTTTCATTTAAAAAAAAATTCTCTAGCTTGTCTTCATCAGATGTAATTTTTGACAGTGGTTGAGGAAAACATAAGGTCAAAATCTCATAGTTCTACTTATGTATATTTTTGTAGCCTTTTTAAAATATTTTCCCCCTTTTGTTTTTTAATGCATTACCTAAACACACAATCATTTGTCTGTGTGATGCTCAGTGAAAAACCAGGCTCGCTGGGTGCAGCAGCTGATCACAGACATGGAGCAACTGTTCAGAGCAACTGGAGACACCAACTTCAATCTCATTATCGCTGACTACAACAGCACTGACATGGACGTCAGGAAGGCTCTACAAAAATCCTCACTCCTCAGGTGTGTTTTGCTTTAACCCTCTAAAACCTGAAAGGACTTAAGGGGTGTTTGTGGCTCAGAGGTAGAGCGCGTCATCCCCTGAACGGAAGGGCAGTGGTTCGTTCCTCTGGGCAACATGTCGAAATATCCTTGGGCAAGATACTGAACCCCAAACTGCTCCCAATGCTGCATCGTCGGAGTGTGAGTGTGTGTGCGAGGTTACAGAGTAGCAGGTGGCACCTTGTACAGTAGCCTTGGCCACCAGTGTTTGAATGTGTGTGTGAATGAGTGAATGTGACATGTAGTGTTAAAGCGCTTTGAGTGGTCAATAAGATTAGAAAAGCGCTATATAAGTACAGTCCATTTTTAAGTTTTTCTTATGCTGTATTCAGATGCCTGCCACAAGTATTTAAACCTTTGAAACCTGAGCAAAAAGGCTTCATCTTTTCAAATACATGGAAAAAGGCAATGAACAAATTGCCTTTTTAGAGCTGGAATAGAACTGGTGGAATAGCATTGGTAAAAGGTGACAGGAAAATAAAGTGAAAATTTATATAAAAAAGGAGAGAGAGAAAATATTAGAAAATTATCCCAAAAGAAATGGGGAAAATGTTGAGAAACTATACTCAATTATTAGAATTATATATTCAAAATATGTTACAGAATATATATTTTTTATTTTTAGCACTTTTTTTGGGGTCCTTTTCTTGTTTGTTTTTGAATCTCATTTCTTTTGTGCACATTACCTTCCTCCAATGTTTTTGCAAGAAATTATGCTGATTTGCAGAGGTTTCACATGGTTAATACTGAATCTGACCTTATCAAAGCTTATCACACAAAATGTGTATGCACTGTAATAACACCTGTGGGCTTTATCAGGTACCAGTATGTAAAGCTAAGCGGAAACTTTGAGCGCTCTGCAGGTCTGCAAGCAGGTATCGACCTTATCAATGTGAGTATTGCCTCATCAGTGTGCAGTAAAGCTTGAAGATGGACGTGTGAGACAGAAATAATAAATCTCTTTCTGTATCTTTCACTTCTCCTCCTCCCTCAGGATGACCACAGCATCGTGTTTCTTTGTGACCTCCACATCCATTTCCCTCCCTCCATCATCGACACCATCAGGAAACACTGCGTGGAGGGATACATGGCCTTTGCTCCCATCGTCCTGAGGCTGGACTGCGGGGCTACGCCATTAGACGCCAGAGGTAAACACAGACTCCCATCTTAGTATTTTTCATCTGAAAATATGGTTCCCTTTTCAAGGTAGAACGTTTTAGAGAGGTGGCACAGTGGCTTTGTGGTTAGCACTGTTGCCTCACAGCAAGAGGGTTCGAGTCCCGGTTGGAACGGGGTCCGGTCTGGGCAGGGGCCCTTCTGTGCGGAGTTTGCATGTTCTCCCCGTGTCTGCGTGGGTTCTCTCTCTGGGTCTCTGGCTTCCTCCCACAGTCCAAAGACATGCAGCTCAGATTGATTGGTGACTCTAAATTGCCCTTAGGTGTGACTGTGAGCGTGTACGGTTGTCTGTCTATACGTGTTGGCCCTGCGATAGTCTGGCGACCTGTCCAGGGTGTACCCCGCCTTCTGCCCGATGACAGCTGGGATTGGCTCCAGCCCCCCCCCCCGCAACCCTTACGAGGACAAGCGGTTATAGAAAATGACTGACTGATAAACATTTTAGAGAAAAAAAAGTTAAAGTACTTCCTTTAGCGAATAATTAACATTTTTTTTGTTGCACTTAAACTTTACCACTTGTGTCACATTTAGCAGAAGTTTTTTTTACAAGTTGTCTGACAGTTTAATAGTGGTTCGTTTGAATTAAATATTAGGCCTTCAAAGTAATGTAATTGTCTTAAATTTGAATTTGTGAGGTCTTTAAAGCCACAATTAATTGATCATATTTAATTTATCCATAAAAGCAAAGAAAGCCCTGTGCACAGCTGTGCCTCTCCCCTGGGTGCCAGCCGGTGCAGGTTAACAATCAATCAAAGAAATTAAAGTTGCAGCACACACTAGGATGCTTAGGTTGACACTTTTTTCTAAATAGTTTGTATTAAAAATAAAAGAAGAAGCCAACTATGCATTTCGTTTAGCGCTTTATCTTTATCTTATGTTCTTAATGGTGTAGATCAATGAAAATGATGTTTTTCTTGCGTTGATGTATATTTTGATCTTAAAACAATGCTGGTGGTGATGGTGCACCACTGTAATTAAAAGTATTTTTAGGAGGAAAGTGAACTTAAAATTTGAATGTAAATGTGGCCTTACCATCTGTGTTGCAGGTTACTGGGAGGTCAATGGCTTCGGCCTGCTGGGGATCTACAAGTCAGATCTGGACGCAGTGGGAGGAATGAACACCAGGGAGTTCAGGGACCGCTGGGGAGGAGAAGACTGGGAGCTCCTTGACAGGTTTGTCCTCGAAATATCACCTCGATTTGATTTTTTTTTAAAACATGCGACAAAAAAGGTAATGAGCAGCTTAGCAAAACATGTCCCACAAATTTAAAAAAAGATTGGTAGAGGAAGACACAGAAAGTACCTGGAAATTAGCTGCTGTGTACGGAAGCCCTAAGCGGACGTGTTTTTTTTTTTTTTTTACAAGCCGTTTTCTCGATATAACGAGATATTATCTCGTTATAACAAGATATTATCTCGTTATCTCGAGAAAACGGAGTTTGTTTTCCTGAGATATTAAGTCGTTATCTCGAGAAAACGAACTTTGTTTTTTGGTTTGTTTTTTTAAACTTTATTGAATGAACGTCAGAAGAAGAAGTGGCGGGTGGATGATGTGACAGCAGGTGCCGTGCCAGCGCGGACAAATAGGGCTTCTATATCGCCCCTGCACGTACCAAAAAGCACCGGAGCAACAGTATAATAATCTAGTTATGATTACTGATGAATTTGGGTGATGTGTTCCTGTAATAATCATCTTACCTTGCGCATTTGCAAGGTAAGATGCACATCAGAAGAAGAAGTGGCGGGTGGATGATGTGACAGCAGGTGCCGTGCGGTGTTCAGCGCAGACAAATGCGCAAGGTAAGATGATTATTACAGGAACACATCACCCAAATTCATCAGTAATCATAACTAGATTATTATACTGTTGCTCCGGTGCTTTTTGGTACGTGCAGGGGTGAGAACCTGCACGCATTTGTCCACGCTGGCACGGCACCTGCTGTCACACCATCCACCCGCCACTTCTTCTTCTGACGTTCATTCAATAAAGTTAAAAAAAACAAACCAAAAAACAAAGTTCGTTTTCTCGAGATAACGAGATAATATCTCAGGAAAACAAACTCCGTTTTCTCGAGATAATGAGATAATATCTTGTTATAACGAGATAATATCTCGTTATATCGAGAAAACAGCTTGTAAAAAAAAAAAAAAAAAAAAAAAACACGTCCGCTTAGGGCTTCCGTAGCTGTGATTATTAGATACTATCAAAAAAATTGGGAAAATTTGTATGTCTATGATTATATGTTTAACTTGATGTTACAGAATAAAAAAATACTTTCAGGACATTCCATGTGTTTTTATGTTGCCCTTTGCCTTCTTCCCACGTTTTTGAGAGAAATCAAGCCAATTTGCACAGGTTTTACAGGGTTAAGCATCAAAAGTAATTTTAGGATTCTAATTGTACGTAAGTATTGAAAGTGAAAGTACAGGTAAATGCTGGCAATAAAAAAAACAAGCTGCAAGAAAAAAAACAACTAAATATCAGCTCATGCACAGACGAGTTGTTTTTTACTCTATTGTTTAAATTTTTGTTATTTTTTTATAGGCAAAAAAAAAAGTTAAAAAAAAAAACCAACTTTAAATAGCTGTTGCTACTAAACTATGTTGCTGTCACGACACTAATAATCTCTGCACTTGCCTCCACTAAGTGTAACAAGTTCATACATGTTTCCTGACTGAGTTGTTTAATATAAACTCTGGAGGAGTGGGTAAACACTGTCTGACATGTTACAGAAGAGCAGGTTGTTTTTTCTCCTAAAGCAGTGGATTTAATTTTGGTGCCTTGGGACTGCTGAATGATGCCAAGATGTATTATTATCTTTTTTTTATAATACATTAAGGTGACCTATTTTTCATTATGTTTCCACCACATTAATACAATACTACATCACCATCACTTCACATTTTGTGCTTTCACATAGAGCAAAACCAAAAAATAAGCTTTTAAATATGCTGTCACTTGTTTATATTGAACATAATAAATAAAATACATTTAACCAAGTAGCATTTTTAGTTTTGTAATGGATTAGTTTGAATTCAGTGTTTACACAGGGTTATTGCAGTTACCTAAAAATTTTCAAAGGCACTGAATTTATTCAACTTAAAATAAGGCCTTAATTGTTTTTAAAATGTCTTAAATCAATCTTTCAATAGTCTTAAAAATGTTATGTAATGGGAAGTAGGACTTTATAGGTCTTTTCTGACATTGCAGTGTAAAATCTCAAAATAATTAGTAACATCTTTTTAGAATAAAATAAAAAATAAAATGATCTACAATTTACCAATGCATCCAGTGTTAAGGTCAGAGTGTAACCAACAATTCTTTCTTCTTCTCCAAGACAAAACCCGCCAAAGAAACGCCATGTATTCTCCAGTTCTGTTCTACCCTCATCTGAACACATTAACAAAACACCAGAGACTGTATAAATGTTAGATGCAGCTTCAGTGATTTCACCTATTGGTTTGTGGATTGCTGTTTCGAAGCCTTGAGTTTGACATTTCGTCCGTCGGCATCTTAATTATTTTTTGGAGCCAGAAGTGACCATATTATGACGAGAAGTTGCTGTGGAGGAGGGAGGGGTAACCTGACTGTAGGGACGCCCCACAGACAGTCTGTCTCTAAAGCACCCCCACCATTAAATAAGTGTAACTTTGGGCAGTAATAACATATAAATAGGTAACAAATCATCTCCGTACAATCTTCAAGAATGTTGAAATTTGTGTACCAGGCTGTAACAATGTTTATTTGTGCTGTAAAGATGGTCATTTTAACATGAGGGTCTATGGAGATTGACTCTGTTTTGGAGCCAGCCTCAGCTGCAGTTTTTGGCACTTTTGGCTTCATTTTTCAGCCTCGAAAGTTGCCGCTTGTAAAACACCAATCATACAGGTAGAAGACCTATTACATGCAATGCACCTGGCTCCAAAATATAGTGGTTCATGTTTTTTTTTCTTTTCTTTTTATATTGTAACATTTGCTTTAAATTTCATTCTAAGTGGCATTAAGAGTCTTTTAAGGTTCTATTTTTCTACATAGTGATAATAATTAATATCCTTTTTCTAAACCAGAGTTACAAAGTGCTTCACAATATAATACCATACAATATAAGAAAACAAGGTAAAACATCATTTGCAGAAAATGCAAACAAAAGATAATGAGCTAAACATCCATGTGCTACACATAAAATATACATACAACATGAATACACACATACATCTATACACATCCATCCATGCAGACATATACGCATACACACATACTTACATATAATCACATATACACACACACCCATACATATATAATGCTAATAATAATAATTAGAATCATTATAATAATAGTAACAATCTTTATTTATATAGCACTTCTCAAGCTTAAGCACAAAGTGCTTCCCAAATAAAAAGGTTTACAGAATAAAGTAAAGTTAGGACACCCATGACATAACCAAAGTTAAGAACATTAAAACATTACAACACAAACAATAAAATAATAGTGTATACAAAAACATATGAGGATGCAAGTTTAAAAATAAAATGTCCTAATAAGTAAAATAAAATGTGGAGAAGATAATTAACCGAATTTAAGCATACATCCACCAATCCATCATGTATACACATACATACCCACATATGTATACACATGTATATATGTATATATATACAGTATATATATATATATATATACACAACACACATGTTATATCAATATTGTGGCTTCAAAAAGTTTTTGACCACAACTAAATAAAATTTAACGAAAGAAACTGTCCTCTGCTCCAGGATTCTGCAGGCGGGTCTGGAAGTGGAGAGGATCTACTTGAGGAACTTCTTCCACCACTATCACTCCAAACGTGGCATGTGGAAACCGACGAGTGTCGCCCAGCCATAGATGACCTTATTGCTTGCCTGCTGCATGATGACCATGGTCGCCACAGTAACAACCACGGCAACCAGAGCACTTTAAGGACGGAGCATGATTCCTGCAACGTAACAGCAACACCTGCTGAACGACAGAGAGGGTGACATGGGATTGGACACTGTCCGCAGTCACAAGTGGCAGCAGTGAGGACCATTACAAATGAGATACTACTGATACGCAGAGTTTATTTCACTGGATGTACTGATGACTACTGCAAGGGTACTGCTGGCTGAGTGCCATAGACTGTGTGATTTTACAAATGAAGACCCAGCTGTGCACGATGTGGCTGACTGAGACTATGATGATGTGCACTACTGGATGCAGGGAAGGGACATGATCTAAGACAAATCATCAATTAAATGACACACTCCACAATCCATACACTCAAATGCCCCTTCAGTCAAAATGATTACAAGTCTTGCACGAGTCTTAAATGGAGACAAAAATAGTTTTTGTCTGTGACAAAAAGAAAAATGTTTGACTGCAGGTTGTTAATATGGTTAACACAACCTTATTTTTCATGTGATAAATTATAGAAAACTTTATATTTATTTTATCAATGTGTGTCAAATTTTGTTTTTCATTTGATTTATTGTTATTTCTAGAAACAGACTGTGACATTTCAGAAAATTGTACCTCAGTTAACCTGTTGAGTGCCCTCCTTTTTCTAAAGATCTAGTACAGTTTTTTGTTTTTTTTTTCTGACTGCTGAGGCACCATCTTTGAAGCTTCAGGCTGGTTATGCAAAAGCAAAGACTTCTTGCAAAACTCTTCTAAAAAATTATGTTTTTGCATGACAACAGTGCACATAATCCATTATTTGAATGAGCACATGAGGCATCAAATATGCACAGAGTATACATGAAAAAAACACCTGTGGCTTTTACAAACACACATTTTATAAACACACATAAACACAGGTATCACAATGTGTAAAGTATGGATGTGTTTTCTGAACACAACTCACTAGCAATATAAATAAGAGGGAACACGTTTGTTTTTTCTCAGAATGATAATTTCATTTTTGTGACTGCACCGTGATCACATGGTGTGGAGCACAAACAGAACACTGGCACATGGCATGGCTAAAGCAAAAACAAATGTTAAACAAAGGAAGGATATTCTTAAAAAAACACTTTGTTAAATAACATTTTGGCATATGTGATAGGAATAACAAAATTAATTTATGGGAGGTTTAAATAATACTTTGGCAAATCCCTTCCTCTTGAATTCATTACACATACATTCTGACATTCAAACAAAAATAGTTACTCATCTCCCTCCCCCATGATGTCATTACAGAGGTTGTGTTCACACTAAAACTATAAATAGCCTGCCTGTACTTTTGGTTTTCATGCTACAGGTACTTTAAGTTTAAACTCTTGTTTAGATTCTACATAAACATCACATGATGTCGTAGCTTTGTGCTCACTTTGATGCTCTTGCATGAACTGACACTCATTCAACACTCCTTAAACAGCTCAAGTGCAGCAGAAGAAAAAAAAACGTTTCTGGTAAAACTCTGCATTTATTATCATAAATGACAACAAAAATCATTTCACATTTACCTGGAACCAGCAAATGTTTGACATTTTTGCTTAAAAATTGTTGAAATTATGAATTGATTATCAAATTAGTTGGCGATTCAGTTTCTTTTGATTAACCAACTGATAAATAGACTAATAGTTGCAGCTCTGGTTTTTAATTTAGGAAGGCACTTGGCAAAATAATGCAGCAATGTTAAGACCAATGTCTACAGTTCTGCTGGAAGTTTGTCATTAAACTGCAAACTGAGTGTGAAGCAGAGAACACACGTTCAGTTCGGGTGCTAAATAAATCAGCTGCAAGTGTTCCAACGTTTCAGAGACGATGCTTCAAGAATCACTGTTAGTGTGTCAGCATTCAGAAAAAACATGGAAATACTAAATGTGCCTTCTGTTGTGATGGTTATTCAGGTACTTGGACCACAGAGTGCTGTTTTAAAAGAGTCTGGAAAAACCTGAACTGGAAAAAAATAATTAAATATGTAATATTTTCATATTTTTTATGATTTAGTTTTGAGATGAATTCTTGGTTATATTTACACAGGTCTGTGTTGCACAAAGCAGCACAGACCTTTCTGGCATATGAATCATTCATCAGATATCAAAAAACTGAAACAATGCATTGATGTGAGAATTTTTGTTTATTTATACCAAAGATAATAGTTGATAGCTGACCAACTGTATTCCTGTGCAGAGAATTTGAAGCAAAAAGCACGGTTTGTTTTTGTTTCTTTTTTTTATTTTGTTTTGTTTTTATTGATCTACCTGCTGAATTTAAATGTTTTTCTAAAGAATAATTGTTTGGATGAATCTCAAAATAAATGATTTTGTGCTCGGTCTATGAAGCCTCCCGCTAGGAAATATTTTCACCACCGTAAACACAGAAAGGAAATGTATTTGTTGAAAAATGATCTTCTGCATTTACATTATAATTTTATTGTTATTTAAGAAAAAAACATGGCAGCATTTTCTGATTGTTCACATTCCATTTTAGCAAACTTGTGCCTTTCGTAGTCTTTTGAATTTGATGCTCTTTGAGCTGCTGTACCTCAGTCTGCTCTGATGCCAGACTGTGCTGGTGGTTTTGGTTTGTAACGCTGCTCTAAGAGCTCTGAAGCTTTTGAAATGTGGTGTTTGAAGCATCCCTTGATGCTTTTATAACTCCTTCATCCCTTTGTTGGTTTTAGATATACCTCATGTGCCGGGACTTCACTTCTGCCTTACTGTACACTTCTGTACAAGTCTCTTCTCTCAGGGACCT
This sequence comes from Plectropomus leopardus, assembly GCF_008729295.1. NCBI lineage: Eukaryota > Metazoa > Chordata > Actinopteri > Perciformes > Serranidae > Plectropomus > Plectropomus leopardus. The sequence continues at coordinate 1,500,830 of NC_056473.1, read as the reverse complement.
GTTTTTTCTCCCCATTTTACACTGCTATGACACTGAGGAATAAATTTCTCTTGCCTTCATTTTCATGACTTTATGTGTGCTTTGTAACAGTTGTCATATGCTGCTGATATTATAGAACTGTACACTGTAGATACTGTACATATTTTAAAGGTCCACTGTGTAGGATTTAGGGGGTATCCCAGCTAGAAGCTTTTTTGGTTCTAGAAACAGTCTCAGAATGTTACAATGCAAGTTCCCGAAATGTTTTCAGCAGCAAGTTTTCTTTTGGTCCCTGGAACATTCTTTCTAAAATAAGGGTAACGTTCTCTGAAAAACATCTTAAAAATGTTTTTAGATAAAGCTTTGAATTATAATATAAGAACATCATGCCCTCCTTTTCTCAAAATGTCTTTGGTGGCATTATCTGAGGTATTTTAGTGTTCCCAGAATGGCATCACTTCAGAGTAGGCTAATGCTTTAAAGACACAACAAACATGTTGTGATAACATTTTATTAATGTAGTTTAACATTATTAGAACTTACACAGTTGGCTTCACCACTTCCCTTTTTTTCCTCCATTTTTAAATAGCTTTACAAATTCGATGCAACATTTGACAAGTGTGACAGATACACAATCTGCATCCTTTAAAGTGGTTCAGAATACATAATGAGGAATATTATTTTATTGATTTTTGAACACTAATGAATCAGTTGCACAGAAACTTGCAGGAAATGTTAAAATTGTATGGGCGACACAACACATCAGACCATGTGAAAAACACCTTCAGCTTTGTCCTGGTAGCCATATGATATTCTGAACAGACCCACACTTAAAGTACCATAGATGTCAAAAATATTCTTAACATCGGTGAAAATGTATGTGCATGTTCAATGACAGAGGTAAATTACTGGCAGACTGTGTCTTAATTATTATTAGTTAAAAGTAAAAGATGACAAACTGCCCCAAAATAATCTTAGATGGTATGAACAGGCCTGCATGACAAGATTCAAAACATTTTTTGCTTTTAATATAGTCAGAGTGCAGAATCTGATGACAGTGGGGGCTGCTCTTCTCTGGTGCTGCTGCATCCTTGTGACGAAGCATTGATGGACTCAAACTGCCTACTCGCTGTTTATTGTTCTCAAATCTGAAGAGTGCCAGAACTATTTGTTCCTTCCCTCCAAACAAAAACTGCATTGTACACACGCTATTGTTTTGTATCAATTCTATCAAATATAATTCAGTTAGAGTTCATGCAATACTAGTCCAAACATATATATGTCTTTTGACACTAAAAGCAACCCCACACCTCACTGTGAATCAGAACTTACACGTCAGCCCTACAACCATGCAATATCTAATGTTAGGGAAAACTCTCCTTTCACCACTGTGTAACATTAGATGACCACTAAGATTAGCATTTCTCAGCATTTCTTTCGCTTAAATGACAACAAGGTATCTAACATTGGTTATGTCAAACAAGGAAGACGCGCCGGTGACAGTGATAACTGCTACTCGATCTGCATCATTTCTGAATGATTACATGCAGTGAGTTCCATCATTAGCCTGTCTTACGTTTTTGTATCACAAGCTGTGTATGACTTGGTCCACAGGGAGAAACACAGTGAGCCTTTCTCACAGCAAATATTTTCACTAGTCAGAGGTCTCACTAATGACACTAACGATGGCTCTGTTGTAAAGTGTTCCGCAGACAGTGAGCAGGTCTGCAGGATACAAGGATCCTGAAATCAAAGCAGCTAAATAGATTTCTGCCATCATCAGTTTCATCATTTAAACCTATGCTTTTCCTCAAATTGCCTTCTGTAAAAAAGGCATACTTGGGTTTGATTTTGATGAAGTCTGGCGTTATCAAAAACATTTTAAAAAGACTGTTACCAAACATTTTTAGGGATTTTTTCAGAGAATCTTATCCTGTCCTAAAAAGGATAATTCTGGTATATAAAAGAAAACGTGCCACTGAAAGCATTAATTGAACATTTCATCATTGCATTGTAACATTCTCAGAAAATTTTTAGAACCAAAACTTACTAGCTGGGTTTGGGATTCACAGAAAGGGTGATATTTTTTGTTGTAAATTCAATTACATACAGTTCACACATCATTCTCAATAGGATAAAGTGCACAGTCTTCTTTTTGTTGTTTCATTGTTATCTTGTAAAACTGTGGGAATGTTTTATAAAAGAACATTCTAGCATGTGTTATGCTGTAACAAAATGTTCTGCCTTTGTTGACATATAACATTACAGGAACATTTCATAAAAAATGTCCTGTAATCTCAGGCTTCAACTACATCCTGAAAACATTTTCCAAATGTTTCTTTGAAAATGTTCCTCCTTTATTATCATGTAACACTGTGGAAACATTTCATAAAAATAACATTCTGTGATTTGTCACCTCTCCACACATAAAAACATCCTCAGAATGTTGCAATAATAACGTCCAATATAGCACTTTACCATTGTAGTGCATGATGAGGACAACTCTTGATAAGAAGACATTCAAATGCCTAAACAAAACAGAAGCTTCTTATGACGATTCCTTAGATGAACCTCGGGGTCAGCTAATGGACCTAATTGCCTTGTTGAACTTCTGACTCTTGTGAGCAGAAATAAATTACGACAGATTTTATTGCCCGACCAACAACTTGAGTTAACTTACAACTCATCTGGGGCAAGGAGCTGTCAACTGAGCTCCTGTAAAGACTCAATGAGACATCAGACAATTTATGCTTTTGTTGCACAACCAACACGTGACACACATCTGCACATCTCCAGACTGTCAGAGAGGATCACACTGACTGACTTTCATATTCAAAGTAAAACGTTCTTTGAAATGTTGTGCGGAGATCTCATACCTACAGAACTGGAACTTTGCTTACATGCTGATTTTGAGGCCAAACTCACACACACACAAGCTGTGCCTGTGTTTGTGTGTGTGTGTGTGTGTGTGTGTGTGTGTGTGTGTGTGTGCGTGTGTGTGTGTGTGTGTGGTGGGGTGTGACCTTTCGTAACCCTCTGCCAGCAGCAATGCTACACACTGAATGGAAAGACTCTTAATACAGACTTGCATTTTGATGTGCATTTCCTTTATCTGTATCTTATTTATCCTTCCTTTACACTGCTGTGTACGGATGCTGTATTGTTTTGTAATTGTGTGAATTGTGATTTTCTAATTATAGGTTTTGTTGCTAGACCTTTGGTCATATTGATTAGTTTCATACTTTGTTATTTTTTGATGCTAGTACTTGTATACCTTTACTCAAATTGGATCTTTAACAAACTTTAATTATATCAGAGTGTTTTGATACCATAGTATTATACTTATTTATTCTTACACATATTCTTAACGTTTGTTAAATGTGGTTAATACTGTTTTATTTAGTTAATGATCTGCCAAAGAATTATTTGGTTTTCTCAACTGTTAAGTATCGATCAGCAGAGGAGAGCGTCATGGTTTCAAATATTGAAGATTTGAAGGCCTGTAGTGAACTTTATTAACACTTTAGGAAGAAATTAGATCTAGACAGTTAAAACAGTAGAAGTGATTGAAGGGAGGAATGTATTTGGAATGTAATGAGAACTTTTGAAACAGCCGTGCTACATGTGTTTTAAATGACGATTTAGAACCAGAGGATGATCTCATCTCAGCCACATGAGGTGTCAGAAGATGATCCAGCTGTTCATGGAGAGAGAGAGATGGAGGAAACAAACTCAAGCCGAGTTTGCAATGTTCAAACCGACTGAGGCCAGCTACTGGAACAGCACGAGTGTAACCGTCCATCCAGTGTCCTCACAAAGGCCACACTGCAACTTTCCAGAGTGAACTGTTTCCCCGGCATCGAGACTTCTGAGGAAGGTGAAACGATCTTTCCTGTGCATTTATGGAGTTAAATGATAGGGACACATAGGAAGTGTTAGACCTTGGTTAGGATCTCCCATTAACACAATTATGGGTTATTCTCTGATCAGGCCTCTTCTTTATCCTTTCCTTTAATGTTTTATGGGATAGGTTGCCTCTCTGCTGTTGATTGTCGTTGACATTGACTTTTCTTTAATCTTAACTTTCCATCTGCTTGATCGTCTTGCACTATTTCAGTGCACCTGATCAAGTCCAGATGTCACATCTAATTCAGTTCCTCACTGGTTTTCATCCCCTCATTTTATTTATGCTTCATTTATGAGTTTGTTGTTAGTCATTTTATTCACTTGGTGTCTTTGCTGTATTCACTGTTTCATCATTTATCCATACTTATTCTTAAACTCATTCATTTGTAGTCTTTCTAGGAGTAGTTTTGCTGTGTAGTGAGTAGTTTAATAAAACTTTAATTTATAAAGACACTTGATCTTATGATGTGTGTGTGTGTGTATGTGTGTGTGTGTGTGTGTGTGTGTGTGTATAATGTTGAGTCCATGTACACCTGGAAAAAGAACTCTGTAGCAACCTTTAAATTATGAGACTAAATTAATTTATAAGGCAAAATGGGCTATCAACCTTTCTATTTTAATGGGTGGTGGTCCAAGGTTTTTAAACTCTAATTTTTAATGTAAACTTATTGTTTCTGATAGCCAAAGTTGAGTCCCATTACTCCACTTCGTCTTTATACAAATTCATGTTTCTGAGTCAGAAATTAAGTTAATTTAATTAATTGAATTGCTAGTTAATTAATAAATCACCTATTCAAACCACTACATATTTGGTGCCCCTGCGTGAAGCCTAACTACACCGTATAGGGAAATTATTTAACTTGATAAGCATCCTTAAAACATTCTTTGAACATGAGATTAAAATGTTTTCATAAAACATTGTTGCAACATGGTTTAGGGTTAGCAGGATCAAGGATAATTGTAATGTTGTTTTTTAAACTTTCTTTAGGAAATTGACCAATAAATTTACCTTCTACTTTCTTTACAAGTTGAAATCTAACATTTAACTGTAATGAAGAACATTTTGACATCTGAATGGTTTCTGAAGCTGAAAGTATGGAGAAGTTGTATTTGATCAAAAAAAAGTACAGAAAAGTACTAATAGTGGTATTAGTAGTAGTAGTAGTTGTTATAGTGGTAGTAGAAGAAGTAGCAGTAATTCTATTACTACTAGGAGTAGTCATAATAGCAGTAGCAGTAGTAGTAGTGGTAGTAGAGGGTGCTCTGCTCAGAGCACAGCTTGCTCATATTTTGCTCAGATTTTAACATCATTTTGGAGCTTTTCAGTCAGTGTATAAACCATAATATTCACAGCTAATACAATAACTGAAGTGTTCTCTCCTCACTCAGGGTTTAGCTGAAGCTCTGTGCAGATGTCAGTGCTGTAGAAAGGTGTGACATCATGATATGACATATGGTAGACACTGTGTAACACACCTTCAGCATAAAAAAGCACTTCATTCAGCAGTGTCACAGCATTATGCACAACCAGCTGGCACTAACGCCTCCATTATCTCTGTTTCAATGCGGCATTTTAAGAGAAACACAAGTCAGAGGTGACACTGTCCAGCTGTGGTGCATGAGGAGCATTTTAAGTTTTTACAGTGGTGTGAAAATGCTGTGCACAGCATAAATAATAGTCTGACTGTACACCGGCATGCAAACAGACACATGCTGTATTTTCACAGATGCTCATGAGCATTCATAAATTCCTCCATCAACTTACCGCTGTTCTCTGATGGCAGTCCAAGGACGGCTACTACAGCATGTGTGACTGTGTTTATTGTTTATTGTCGGAGAGGAATTCATTCCAGCCAAAGAGAAAAGGCTAAGTATATCCTGGGCCCTGACATAAAATATGCTTTGTCACTGTAAGTCAATGACATAGCTTTGTGGAGACACATGAAAAAACAGTGACAGTACCCTTTTCATGACTGTGTCAAAGGACAATGTCAAGTCTGCTGCACTTACAAATGAAATTCAATATTGTACCTGAAGGATTCTCTCCAATATTTCAAAAACACCTGGCTGTAGAAATGTTGTGTTCTGCAGGATGAGTGCAGAGGCTTCCCTCTATTACTGTACTTTGTTACTTTTACAAAAGGCCGGGACCATTAAGTCAGCATTGTGGGGGACCAAATCTGCCAGAGGGGTCTATTGGTCTCCCAGAAAAAAAATATAATTAAAAACAAATTGAAAATGCATTTCCTACTGTATTATATAATTTATAATGAGCAACTACACTTCTACAATATACTATACTAATATAGTGTCAAAATACAGTTGGCCAAACCACACACAGAACTGCACTGTGACATTAAAAGCAGTATTTTCCCTTTGAAACCTGGGCAAATTGACTTGATTCCAGAGAAGAAGTAAGTGACTTGAGAAGAAATGACCCAGAAATTAGCATGATATTAAGAAAAAATAAAAGTAACAGAAAATTAGAAAAAAAAGAAAAAGAGCACCCCCCAACCAACCAACCAGATATATACACACAAGGGAAAGCTGAAAAAGGGAAAATTACATTTAAAAAAAATCGAAATAAAATTATGATTCTGTAAAATAATATTAAATATTTAACAATGATAATTTGTTGAAATCACTGTCAAAAAGAATTTCCCTTCCCTTTTTAAAAAGAATTTTCTAAATTTATTAATTTCTTGCAATATGCAGGACATTTGTTGATATGTTGCTCATTGCCTTTTTTCTTCATGTTTTTTTTTTAGAGAAATCAATTTAATTTCATTTCCATTCAATTTTATTTATAAAGCCCATTATCACAAATCAGTATTTTCTTCAGAGGGCTTTACAGCATACAACATCCCTTTTTTGTTGCGCCTCACATCGACCAGGTACCACAGGGTTAATAACAATGGTAATTTAATTTGATTTATGCTTATGATATTTTTTTTTACCATTGTCTTGTTTTTACACATTTACTTCAGATCTAGTGTGAATTTGTGTGAGTGAAACAAATGGAGAGGCAAACTGTACAAATGTATTTTTTTCTTTTACATAACAGCGTCACTGGAGGTAATATACTGTATATTCACAGTGCTGTTTTACAAATGCTCTACTTGAGTACAAAATAAAAACTACTGTGACTTGGGTGTCCTGTATTTTTAAACTTCTGCCAAAACAAGGGTAGCATTTTTGTTACATTATGTATTCATTTTGAATATATTATACCAATTTTCAAATGGTTCTCACTCCCCATCATCATGCATCAAACATCTTCTTCCTGCCTTCCATACCAGACATGGCCTCCACGTTCTTACGCCAGTCACCCACCTCCAGGTTCAGCTCCTGATGTATCAAAACACACGCACAGGCACATGCACGCACGCATGCACGCACGCACACACACACACACACACACACACACACACACACACACACACACACACACACACAGATCATCAGCTTTATTCTTTCAAAGATATGAAATGTATGTGCTTGAGCAGCCATACCTTCTCTTGTTTGATGTCTTCTTTCTTTACAGACTTGAGGTTGGCCCTCAGATCCATGGAGCCTTTGTTTTTGGATCCAAAGAGAGCTTTAAGCATCTCGTCTGCTGACACTCTCACCTTCCTCAGGGCCGGTTTGTTAAACTTCCCTCCAAGGTCCTGAACCTTCAGATTTAACTCGTGGATCTGGACATTGTGAAAAGTGTAGCTGGTGACTTTAGAATTCTCTCTATTCATGTACTTTTATTTTAATGTTTATCATGTGAATCTGGTTTGTTTTGGTGCGTGACCTACATCTCTGCTGTTCTTGATGACTTTGGCCTCAAAATCGTAGCGCTCCTCATCCACTATATCAATCTTTTCATGAATCTGCTTACAGAGTTTCTACAAAACAACAGTAACCAAAGATAAACACTCAGTTGATGAACACAAGCAAGTCACATACTTATTGTTTTATACATGATCAATCTCATATGGTTAGTATTTGCACCATAACTGTCTCACATGTAGCTCCTCCACGTTTAAACCGATGAGCTGAAGCGGTGGAAGCTTCTCCCCCAGGTAGCGGACCTTGTCTTCTTCCCTTGCAGCCTTCTCTGCCTCCAGCTCCTCTGTCGCACGAGCCAGCAAGAGGATCTGCATGAGTCCAAATCAGCATAGAGAGAAGCACATGACATTTTGGTGCGTAATCGGTCTCTTTCTGGTAATGACATTAAAAACAACATCAACAACAACAACAACATATGATGTAAAGCTTGTAAGGTCATGAGTTTACCTTCAATGATAGCTTCCGGGAGGCTGAAATTTTGCATTTGGGCTGAAAGTAACACAAAATATGAAATACAGTAAAACTTCAAACATAAGCCTATTACGCACCAAGTCTCTTTTACAAACCTGGTGTGGCTTCACATTTTGACAAATAAAGGCCTGTCTCAATTTGAAGCCCGGTTAACATGCAGTTCATTTTTATAGAAGCTCTTTGGATGTATAAAACCGTGTTGGTAGCTACCTGCTGGGGAGAATGTTGAAATAAAAATGTTTAAACTTTTGTCAATATGGACATGCTACATACATGGTTAGCTTGGTAAAATTCTTCACACTTTGGTCATTCAATCACAATTCAGACATTTAATGAAACAGTGAGCGCCAAAGAATTAGTAATACTGCCAGAGTAAACAAGAGAAATGCAAAAGAGAGGTTTAACCCTTTGAAAACCCCTTGATCGACATCACTTTACTTGTGCTACATTCAGTCATTTCTGTCCTTTTAAACTTGAGCAAATAGTTTTGATTTCTTTCAAAAACATGGAGAAAGGCAATGAGCAACTTGACAAAAAATATCTGGCAAACTGAAAGAAGTAGATTTAGAAAATACTTCAAAATGAGATATTATTATTATTATTAATAAGATATTTATCATAACAATTATATATTGAATATTATGTAACAGAATTATTATTATTTTTAAGCATTTATTTCAAGTCATTCCCCTTTTTCAACTATTGTTTTTCTTTTTTTATTGTAATTTTCAGAGTATTTTCTTTACTTTTTCCAAATTTCTTGCTTACTTTGGGGTAATTTGCTCAGGTTTTAAAATGTTATTAAAATAATATATATTTCCATCTTTGCTGAGCAATTGTTTTATGTGAAAAGAATTAAAGCCCATCCCATAAAGACGCCTTCCCAAATATAAGCCTGTTGAGTTCAGTGGTATAAGCAAATAATAGCTTGTGCTGTTGGTTGAAATTTTACGGTATTACCCCTGACACTTCATCTGCAATAATGCAATTTAGATATAAAGTTTGTCAGATAAACTACAAATTCCTTACCTGCTGCTAACTCACTGATGTGACTTTGACTTAGTATGTACCTTAGCATCTCACTAGACAGCAACAACCTAGAATTCTCTGTATTTAGCTTTGAGAGAGTGTTTTTTTTTCTTGTCTAAATGCCTTTTTGTGATCAAAAATGTCTCCTCAGCCTGCACATGAATACATTTTTTCCATCTGACATTGAGCAAAACAGCAAAAACCTTTACCTCACTTGACATTTACAGTATTTAATCATGTGAACCTTAACAGCTGCTGAAATCAAAATAAATGCAACACATCACCAGTAAAACTGAATGAGCAATTGATTTGTAGCACACACCCTTAAAGACTTAAAAGAATTTCAGACTTCAGGCGTTAGTATGATTGTTTCTCTAGGACAGAGTCATTTATGAGCCTATCAATAATGTACAAGAAAAAATCTATAATCTATAACCGAATTTTTGTTCTCCAAAATCTCATTGTGACTTGACCCATTTACTTGATTTTCTTCTGTAGAAGCTCTTTGGCTAAATGAAATGGTTCTACCATGATTCTACATGCAAATCCATAACAGCAGGTTGGCACAATAAAAACATTGCTCATTAATGCATTTCTTTTTTAGAAAAGCTCAAGAGAGTATACTACCTTTGCCTCTACCTTGGGGCCCATGGAAGGCGGTTCGTACTGAGGAGAAAGGAATAATATTAGGAGTGTAAACCAGTGTCCACATTGTTTATACTGGGATGGCCCAAGTGAGGCACTGACTTATGCAGGAGTGGAATGAAGTGCTGCTGCAGGCACACATGTTGGCACAGTTTTAATGTATGATTTTATACTTGTTGTTGTGTTATTTACCTGTGGTGGTTATTTTACATTTATGACCACAGGTAAATACAATAAAAAGTACAAAGTGCCAACAAAATAAAAATAAATCAGCCTGTGTGAGCACACTTTTTAACAGTTTTATCAATTCATTTGTATGTAAAACAAGTCAGGCACATCACTCTCTCTCATGTTTTAAGACTAAATGCAACCTAAAAAAAATGAAAATTCAATTTACTCATCAAACAGTTCAAACTGCCAAAAGATGACCAATCATAATGGGGTGGTACCTGGGGGGTCCAATCAGATGTTCCCTAGATCCAACATTGTTTTCTATTATCATGGCTCTTTTTTGTTTTTTCTAGAAAGCATAACAATCATATCAATAGCTTTTTAACTGACAGCTGCTGTCATTATGGTTTCAGTGTCCTTCGTGCAAACGTTACCTGATTGGCCACTGTGTAACAAATATATTATCGTGCTAGCTCCTGTTTGAAACAACACTGTCCTTGCCAGTGCCAAAATATCAACAAACAGCTGTGAAAGCCACAGTGGGCTTGTTTTACTGTAGACAGCCTGTCTACAGCTGACCTCCATACATCTCCCATAACATTAGATGTTCAGCATTCAAGTTGTTCGCAGCAAGTTGGAAGGTGTTTTCAGCTTTACGGGTAAAGTTTACATAGAGCCTCAGCCTGATAAAGATACAGCTTTTATCATTAAAATAAATAAGCCTGTGTGGACAAACTTTTTGACAGTTTTGTCAATTTATTTTTGTGTAAAATTAGTCAGGCTAGACACCACCCAATTCAGGTTAAAAACTGAATTGCACCTAGAAATAAAAATGGGTTGGCACCTGGGGTGGCCAATCAGATTTCAGTCATGTCCAAAGCCACCCCAGGCCAACCCCTATATGCCTGCTTAAACAACATTAAACATCAAACTCTACTGTTTCATTATTAAGGTTCACACATTCAAAGACATGCAGACTGTAACTTACATCACTGTGATGGCCATGTGGAATTTGTTGGACCAGAGAAATCACAGATACACAAGCAAACAAAGGACAAAATTATTTTCCCAAGATAAAACACCTCATAGGCCAATTAAGACTTGAAATTACATTTTTTTTTAAAAATAAAGTCAATACTTTAAAGATGTTTGATGACAGAACTTACTCAGTAAACATCACTGCACCTGGGAGAAATAATTAGATTTTGATTTAGAAAAGAAAATGATAATAGTCCAGTGATGAGCAGCAAATAACCCCTCTGGTATCAGAATAGTAAGATATCATTTCACAAGGGATTTACCAGCAGTTGGCTTTTATATGTGGAACTTGTACACCAAAGATCCTCACTCAGAAGATGACTCACTCCACTGTATCCTTAAGTGAAAGTTGACCACTCCCTCCATGTGTAGCAGAAAAATGACAGCCACTTCCTGTCTCTTTGCAGCTGCATGTGTGAAACCAACATTTATTCTCACATCTCTGTCTCACTGTCTTATTTACTGCTTAACAAACAGACAGAGTTTAACAACACTGTCACATTATGCTTTCATTAAAATCTGGTTTGATTTTTAACAGTTCTCATCAGATCCTACTCATCCAAAACCCCGACATGTCAATATTTGTTAAACACTATTTTATCCAGAGAAATCTTGATGGTACGGGGAACAGACTTTAGTCATCAGCAGCTGTCCTGACAGTAAGACATCTCTCGTATCTAAAAAAAAAAAAAAAAAAAAAAAAAAAGAACATAGTGAGACGTCTTTGTTTCTGCAAAATCTGGCCTTGTGGCTCCGCCCAGCTCTCAGTCAGAAATGAGAGCTATATTTTAACTCTCTGAAACCTGAGCAAACTGGCTTAAATTTTTTATTTTAAAAAAGAGAAAAAAAAGATTTTTTGAATGTACTTAATAAAAAGAATAATAGTGGTGTTGTTTTTTGTTTTTTGTTTTTTACCTAATTTTAAACACAAAGTTATAATAATTTTAAATAAAGTTTGCTCAACATTTTTCCCTAGTTATTTGTTCTTCTAATGATTCTCTCTCTCTTTTAAAGTTACAGTAGTACAGGTTAGTTTCTCATCACCTTTTACAATGTTTTTTTTTTTTTTTTAGCAATTTGACGGGCCTTTTGTGCCAGGTTGCTGACTGATGAATCAGGTTTCAAGTGAAGTAATAATAAAATGAATTAACAAAAATCATAAATGCTTTTTAGAATTTGTACTTATTTGTAAAAACATTTTATTTTCAGCTGGTGCTCAGTGAAATAGCCTACCGTTAATTCTTGGTGGTTCTCTCCTGCAACTTGGCTTGAAAGTTGAAGTCGAGAACTATTTTTTTTTTATTTTTCTATTTGGTTAAATCAGGTCTAAAGACATCAAAATTATTATTCAAATCCAAGTTATGTGACTTGAGTCCACAAATCTGCCTATAGCCCTACCACCTAATTAACATATATATTTAGTAAACATTAATACATGTAATGTCTGCAGGATAAGACAAGAACAGACATGAAAGTTCTTTCTGTCTGTGTTTCTTTACAGCAGAGGGCACGTTGCTATATTCAACAACCTTTCTGCTGTCATGTCTGTCATCCACACTATGTGGTATGCCTGCTCAGTCATATTAAATGCATGGTCGGATTAACCTTTTAGAGGCACAGGGTGCAAAAAAAGCACATGAATTATCATCTTGTAAACATAGCTGTCTGTACCAAATTTTGTGTCAATCCATTGGATATTGAGATTTTTTCTGGCATTGCAGAATACTTTAATCTGTTAAACATGTTTTTGGAACACCTGAATCATTTTTTGTCAATTATCACCTTCCTTAAAGTGTCAAAGATTAAGTCATCCATATGTAAAACACGGACATAAATTTTGTGTTTGTCATGGTGCAATACGCTGTAATTCTGTGCTGTGAAGAGCACTGCTGTCTAAAGTGAATTACTACTCTGACAAGTGCACCTCCTCTGTGTAATATGCTCACTGCACAGAAATGACAACATCAAACATTCAGCCAGCAACATTCCCTCATTCATCACACCTGTATACTGTTTTTCAGGTTCACAGGCAGGTTGTTTCACAAAACCAGTAATTCTCTTATTTCTAACAGGATGTTTACAGGTTTATATGGGATTACCAGGAAAGCATGTCATGAATCTCTGCTCTTTCAACACCTTATTGCATGGGGCTGAATTTGGGTCATAGTTATAATCACATGAGGAAAAGGTAGGCTATATAATGCAGAAAGAAAAAATGCTTCAGTGTTTTATCATACATTTTTCTTTTTGATGACACATATCTGGAACCATCCTTTAAAAGGCTGGAAAGTGTTGACCTTGATATTGTCAGCTGCCTCTGACATGCTTCATTTCTGTCACGGGGCTGATATGTTTTGTGGGCCTGCTCTTACAAAAGCATGTTGTGTTTTAAATAGCGGCAGGTTCAGTGCAGTCCCCAACTGCACCAGACAGCATGTGAGGCAACTTTTGCACTTGATCTATTTTGGGAACCACAACTCCCTTTTGATAGGGAACAGAAATGTTAAAAAGCTAAGGAAAAATGTAACCTTTAGGATGAGAGGAGGTCTTTATAGTATCACATGTAGATGGTCATACATGTGTAACCGAATCTTAAGTGAGGATTCCCTGTTAGTCGTTCCAGAGATGGCACAGACATTCGTCTTCAAACCTGTGGTGTGACTTCCCCCCAGTGGACAGAGGAGACAATCTGTAGGCTTTGTTATTTCATTCAGACAAATCCATATGGTGCATGTTAGAGAATTTCATGACAAACATGCTGCAGCTCTCCAGAGAGCAGTGAAATAAAACATTGCAGAATTTCTTAGTAAAACAATGGGGGAAAAAATACAGATTGTTGGCCTATGTGTGCTACAGGTGAGGTGCTAAATTGCACTTTATTGGAAGACTGTGAGTTGCCCCTCTCTTGGCCATTGATTGGAAGATTTAACAGCAAGTTTAGCTCTTGAAGAAGTCACCTATATAGTGAGAAATAAAGCTTAAGTTTATTAATATATGGGAAATGTTTTTGGAATTTGTAAAAAAATGGTGACATTGAGGGTTCTCTACAAATATAAAGCAAAGAGAAAGGACATGAAGGAATGTTACATCGAGGAAAATGTGCTGTATCCAGTGTGTGCTTATGTCATATATTTTATTTTTTTCTGCACTTTGGTGCAGTGGTTAATGTTGTTGCTCCACAGTAAGAGGGTTCTGGGTCTGAACTCAGGTGTCAAGTTTGAATGTTCATCTCATGTCAGTGCAAGTTTTCTACAGGTCCTCCAGCTTGCTTCTGCAGTCCAAAAACAAACACATAAGCCCTGCAGCAGTCTGGTGACCTGTCCATGGTGTACCCCACCTCTTCACTAATCATAGCTGGGATAGGCTTGAACCCCCCTGTGACAAGGTAAGCAGATGAAGAATGAATAAATGTGCTCTATTTATCTTCTTCTTCTTATTATTATTAATAATAAGAATAATCACATAATAATAACCACTTCCTCTGCTTGTAACATCGCTCTCTGAGAGTGCTCCTATAGAAGGAGTCTAGTGCTTGTAGCATTGCTGGCACTGAGAGCAGTGTTTTTGGTTTGTTTTTTACTACTCTTAAATATATGTATGAATTTGGGGAACCAGGGCCTCTTGTAATGCTACTATAGGAGCAATGCCCTCATGCCACCCAGGATTTTATCAATTTTCATTTCAGCAATTGAGCAAAGTGTACATGTTTGTATTAAATGCATTATGACTACAGTTCCACATGACTGTATGTTATGATATTTACTGAACTATATAAGACAACATTGGGTGGGGGGTGGCACAATTTTATTTTTTTTTTCCATCTGTAATGGGGTGTATTAGTTATTTGTATGACTTTAAATGCTAAAAGAATTTCTTTCTTGTGTCACACACACTGCCAAAAATCATATTTTGATGGTACCCTCTAACCACTAGGTGGTGCATTTTCCCAATATTTCATGCACTGACAGGAGGCTATGTTGGTTTTGTTGTTGTTTTTGTAAATATATACTGAGGAACCAGGGCCTGTTGGAATGCTACTATAAGCGTAATGCCCTCTTGCCACCCATAGTGATTAGGCTGGTGTGTATTGGTCTATTTACACTACCAAAATAATGTCAAAATGAAAATAACCAGTTTTGTTTTGTTTTTTTTTAATAAAAAAATTAAACAGTGGCATAATGGAATGAAAACATGGTATTGAAAGGGTTACAATCCTGAAAATGAATAGATAGTTGGTAGTTATCATCAGGACTGATGTTGTTGAAAAAATTAAGCCAGTAAAAGTAGAAAATTATATTTAATTATTGTATTTTTATTGCATTTTTTGACAAGGTACAGTTTTTGTTCTAAACATGGTAAGAGGGAGTTTAAAAAACAAATGTAACACAAAAAATAAAAGTGCATAAAAGTCAATATTGCTTCTAATCATTGACATATTCAAGACTGTGATGACCAACAATAACAACAACAACAATAAATATCATTTAGTATTTGGAAAATGTTGTTTTTTTTCCTTAGTACACCAAGTCAACCATTTCTCTCACTGTATGCTAGTGTACCATAGCAGACACCTATTTGTAGTCCTTTTTATAACAGCAGGCTGGTTATTTTGTCAGATATGCTAACGTTAGCAGCATGATTTCTGATTGTGATCATGATCATATGGCTGCGGTGCGCTCAGTACCAAGTCGCTATGATCATATGAATATTGTACACTCGCTAGCAACTGGCTATAATCATATGTCTTCTTTACTTTCATAACCTCATAAAAACGAAGAAGTAAAACAAACAATACGTTAAGTTGGTACCTGAGTTATTATGTTTTTTTACCCACCAATTGTTTGCCTCCCCTCTGTTGAGCCTTGCTCCTCATGCCCGCATCTTTGCAAGTTTCATCACAATTATTGTTATTATATATTTGTTGGTGAATGTTTACATACCACATAACAGTATTATTTCAAACACATATTATTTAGGATACAATCAATGCCACTTGAAGAATGACACTACCTTTTTCTCTCTCTGCCACATATTCCATATACTGCTCTATACCACACAAACAACCTTTCCAAAATCAACCACAGACACAAGGTACAAGGTAGATTCATTTGTCATTTTTCTTAAATGTGGTTTAAGAAAAAATGAAATTACAAACATCACACAAACCTACAACAACATACAAACATCAGAGGATGCACACAGACACACACATTTCCCACATATACCCACCCAATAAAATGTATTATCTAATCTCTACTGGACTCCTGCCAATACACATTACACATCTTCTTTATCATATTATATATGTTGTATGTATATATGTATGTATGTATCTATTTATCTGTGTATGTATCTATGTATGTATCTTTGTATTACCATCTCTATATATGTCACTCCTCTTCAGTATTTCACAAAAAAGTATTTGTTTTTGTCTATAATTTTTTCTTTCCCTTTCTCCCCAGTAGCTGCAGTCCTTGTGCTCATTTCATTATTTTCATTCATTTAACAAATATGTAGTTCATCTGTCTATCATGTCTCTGTATTTGTGTCATTTACAAGCCTGTGTACCTTTGTATAACTGTAATTTTCACCTTTTTCCAACCAGAAAAAGTATTTGTTTATTAGTCTGTGGAGTTAAACTTTGGAACAGTTTAAGTTTTTGAGCTAAAGCAACTTCCAGACATAAAGCAGTTTAAAATTCTGTATAAAAACAACATTTTCACAAGGTACAGGGACAAAGAGGGGCTTTGACAGTCGCTGGGTGTTTACAGGGACCACAGTTTTGGTTATTTTTTGACCACTCTATCTTTCTCTTTTTTCTGGAAATAATGACACAAATTTGTAGAAATTTAAATTTAAATGTGAAGGTATGTATATATTTAATTACCTATAGTATATATCTAAATAAATAAGGAAGCTAATTAATTAAAATTCATTGACTTATGGGGAAGTGGTGGGATTGAATAAGTTTTCACTTCCTCTCACTCCCTTTTGAATATGTGAAGTAAGTCATTTTGTATTTGGACATTTCTTTCGCCTTGTGTTTTTTATTGTTTGTAATTATGACTTTGTTTTTTGTCATTCTGTTTTGTGTAATATTTTCTTTCTTTTCTTTTTAAATGTTCGAAATGAATAAAAATCAAATCAAATCAAATCAAAGATAAAGAAGCTATGGAGCTGCTGGACAGAAGGACCAGTGGAGTAAATGCTTCAGGATAATCCCTTGAAAATGCCCCCGCTCTCCAGTCTCACAAAGAATCTGTGGTGCCCCTCCTTCATTGAGCTACATGGCCACTGAAGAGGAAACCTGAGTTAGCTGAAGGTCATAAGCGGGAAGTCTCACAGTTTGGGAAGTAAGGCTTTCTGGCCCAATGTGGGCAATTTTAGAGGGAGGTATAATTCTATACTTCCTCCACACAGCCACATCTGCCAAAACACATTTTTTTTTAATAAATTGTCTGTCCATCCTGGAAGAGGGATCACTCCTCAGCCACTCCTCCTGAGGTTTCATCCATTTTTTGTCCCTATTACAGGGTTTTTTTGGGGGAGTTTTTCCTTAGGGCGATGTTAGGGTCTAAGGACAAAGGGATGTCATATGCTGTAAAGATCTCTAAGGCAAACTGTGTTTTGTGATAATGGGCTTTATAAATAAAATTGAAATTGAAACTGAAATAAGGAAGTAGATCAAATGGTCCCCTGGTTCCCAGCTAACTGTTTAGTCTTTATTTTAGCTTTCGTGTACCTGCTAAGATTGGGCTGCTGTCAGAATGAGGTGTTAAACAGAGATGAGTGGTACCCTGTTTGGACCCAGATATGTTAAAGCTGTAGCCCAATAAATAACCCCTCCATCTGTGGAAACCCCATCAGTTGGAGACACCTAACCCAAATTAACTTGAGATTCAATTTCAGTTCAGATGTGTTATATCGAAAGGAGCAGCTGTTCAAAATCTAAAGTTTTAATTTTGTAAGAGAGGTAGCTGGAGAGTTTCACCTGTCAATGCACAGGGGAGGAGTTTAGAGGTTATATAAGTCATAAGGGCTACGTGTATTCTGTGCAAATCCTTTGTCCAAGTCAATGCTGCCACACCAGTAAGTTTATTTACTTATTTATCAGGTTGTGTCTCCTGCTTTAAAGCATACCATTCAGGGCTGAAGGACTCGTACAGGCACCAAAGCGCTGAGTGGAAGGCATCCAAAGCAGTAAGTTGGGATACAGTGTCTTATCATCACAACTGACTGTCATTTTGGCCTACTGCTGTTACCTTTGGGTGGGGTAAAGGTCAGTAGTTTAAAGGTAGGTTAAATATCCACGGTTGATCTTAAACTGATGGCATACAGTCATTACAGATTGCGGCAAATCAAACAAAGTGGTGGATTTTTTCTCAATCAGTTGCTGTCGGAGATTTTTCTCAGTTACTTCCAGTAAAAGGGAAGCCATAACATGTTGACAATGTAGGTGTAAACCTATGGTGTAACGTATTAAAGTTGTTGAGTTAAAGACTATTGTTAGACAGAAAGATGCTGTGTTTGCAGAGTTATTAAATAGATTGAGAAAACATTTCAAAGAAATGCCATGGCAAGCAAGTGATGTAGATTTGATGAAGAGGTGTGAAACTGGTGAAGACACATCAACTTTTTGAACATTTTCCCAACAAATTCTCAGGTTAGAGGTCATAATCTGGAGCAAAACCGTATGGTTGAAAACCGTATGATGCATGTTTAGCTGAAAAGCTGGTTCTGGGGGAAGAAATGCATGTGCAATGTTTACTAAAATGTGAATGTGACGCAGTGACACATTTAGTTTTACTTAAACAATGTATGTTCGATTTGATGATAATCAAGTTGGCGCACAGAGGAGGAAACATATGATCGTGAGGAGCATATGACTCAAGCCATGCAGTGACCCTACACCTACTTTTCAAAAAAAGAACAGGGTCAATAGTGAAGGAGGACTGCGTCAATAATTTACCTTTACACTGACTTGGGCTTGTACAATACATAAAGTATAATGACAAATTGCACACCAATGGACAATCCATTACCAGCGCAGAAATCAACAAGAAATGCAACACAAGAAACACAACACACAAGAAAACATGAAATGGGTGTACATTTTTACCACAGATGTAAGCAACATTGCTAGCTCTAGTCTTCAGAGGTAAGATCTGATTTCCCTTCACATGTGAAAAAAACAGTATGGTATGCACCAATAATGTTAGAGAATTTCATGTTTTTATCTTAAAATGCACTGTTGTGTTTTTCCACTGTATTAGATCTGCCCTAGACACATAGAGACAGTTTAACAGTTTAAACAGTAACAGTAGCTGCCTGGGTAAAGGTACAATACCAGTCCTAGTAGCAGTACCCTTAAAGTGATACTGATGAATGACTTCATTTGGTAACCTGTTTTCCTACCACGTACCCTGACACATCATAAATGTTGGCGACGTTGGCAGAGAGCTAGGAGATGATGGCTGGCCACACCACAGGGTCGCTACACTGCCTCCCCCGCTCTCGCTCTCGAGTGACAGCAGATAAACAAAATAATTTGCTTTAAATAACAAAGTTCATGGAACAAACTTGGCATCTTACAAACCAGACGGTTGGACTGGTTTGTAAGACTACAAACCAGTAACAATGCAGGCAGAAAAATGCGTAAAACCAAACACACTTTTACAATTTTTTTTTATTTTCAACATTTCTCTAAAGCTCAGAAGATCTGGGCAGACTGCCGTCACTTCCAGTGGGACAGGTGCTTTCTTGCCCTCTCAAGATCCCACCGCTAACTAATCCCCTGAGAGAGGGACCCACAAAGTCTCTGAAGTGACCTGGAAGCCTCCTCTGCCGTTGTGGCTGTGCCATCTGTGGGAGGCGGGGAGTGGGTAAAGGGGGGTTGGGTAACTCAGTCTCTTCCGGTTGGCTGCTGCTCGTAGAGTCTGAAAGACAGGGTGGGTTTACCGGCGGCAAGGCTGGGCATGCTGGGGACCTGGCCATGGGGGCTCCCCGTGCCCCTGAAGGAGAGGAAACAGCAGAGTGCATGGGAGGTGCGAGGGAAGACTGGGAGGGGGATACCGGCATCCCTGGAACCTACAGTAACAAGGCCCCTCTGTAAGGGAGGGCCACCTCCTCCGCTTGACTGGCAGCCGCACCCTGTAGACCACATCCCCCAACTGCTCGAGTACTTGAACCCGATCCTGCCCACTGGCTGTCCAACTTAGGACAGCCCTTTTTCACCTGAGGGTTGTAGATCCAGACCATCTCTCCAACCAAAAAGTGTCTCCCTTGTGTCCTTACATTGTAGTTCCATTTTTGCCTCCTGCCAGCACTCTGCTGCTGCTCCCAGGGGAACATATGGGCTGATTCAAGTCAGTCCTGATGCGTCCTGGCATATTTGGGGCCAGGAGGGGTGTCTGGGGAATCTGGTTGGTCAGGATGGCCAGCTTCTGTCCCAAGGTGCGATGAAACCAGACCATCACTCTAAGGTCGCAAGGGGGCAGTGCGGGTTTTGTGCATGCCCAGTGGCTCACACATGGAGGCAAACGCTCAGGACTCAAAATCTCTTCCTTGGTCACTGTGAATGGTCTCTGGCACCCCAAAACGGCTCAATATGCCCTCCACCACAGCGTCCATGATGTCTCAGCCTCTGGGTCGAGGAGGGCATATGCCTCTGACCATTTGGCAAAATAGTCCATGGCTGAAAAGATATAATGGTTACCCTTACCCTACCCTAGAAGCTAAAGCTGCAAATACTGTCCAAATACTGTCCAAACCACCTCCAAAGCGCTCCCATCAAAGCCCAATAATTGCGCCTGCCCTCTTCATGGAGCAGCAGAAGGCAGGACAGAGCTTCACCTGTGAGGGACAGAGCTAGTTGGAGTGCTTTACTCTCTATGGACCATCCCTCTGCATGGGCCAAAAGTTTAAATTTGGCGTTAGTCATTCCCGTGTCATCTTGGCCATCTTCACGGCAGCCTATCTCAGATGCTCTTTTGTCTCACATGAGGCTCTGGTGAACTCACTGATCATGTCCTCTGACCATCCACATGCTCCTTCCACCTCGTCTCCCCTCTCCTCCTCCTTTACTCTCGTCCCGCCATAGTAATCTATAATGTGTGCTAGCAAGCTGCTAACTCACTGCCTATGTTGGGCTAACTCTCGTCCGGTCAGTTGTCCCCCGTTTGAAGTCACTTCATCACATCATAAACCCCTTTCAGACATGTATCCTACTTCACCCCATAAATGTATTGGCAATTTAACATCTTTCAAGCAGAAAAGGAAAGAGAATAACAGAAACATTTAGAAAATTACTTTTTGTGATTTTGGAAAATCTATCCGTAGGAACAACCTGTGCTCTCATAAATTATTGTTATCTCTTGCTTACAATCAGACAACTCAATACACTGTTCAATCATGTTCTGTCTACAATCATTTTCTCTTTAAGGAAGAGCCATGTCCTCCTCGGTCTTCCAGAGGACTTCTCTTTGCCACTTTGTCCTCAGCAGCCTCATGCTGCTGTGTTTTCTCTGCCTTTTCTTCACGTACTACCAGCCTGACTTCAAGTTCTCCAATTTTGGCATAATAGAGAAAGGCCATCAGGACTCAAACCCAAAATGTTCCTCAGAGTTGCATATCAATGACAGTGGGAAGATCCATGGAGCAGCAGTGGACCCAGAGCCTGACACTATTGTACTGATCTGGATGTGGCCATTTGGCATCAAGTTTAATCTCAGCTGCAGTGTTTTTAAAATCACAAAATGCCACCTGACTGATGACAAGACTCTTTACCATAAAGCGCATGGGGTTCTCTTCCACCACAGGGAAATAGATAGAAATTTGATAAACTTGCCAAAAGAGCCACGTCCCCCTTTCCAGAAATGGGTGTGGTTCAATATGGAGTCGCCTGCAAACTCAAGGAAAATCCCCAAGATTAATCATTTATTTAACTTGACATGCAATTATCGTCTTGATTCAAATATTCCAGTGCCTTATGGACATCTGGTGCCAGTGACATCTGATGATCAGAGCTTCAAACTTCCAGCAAAGGATAAATTGGTGTGTTGGATTGTGAGCAACTGGAGTAAGCAGCATGAAAGGGTTCAGTTCTACAATGAACTGAAGAAACACATCAAGATTCATGGTCACGGAGAGAGCTTTGGCCAACATATAAGTAAACAAAAGTATTGGAAGATACTCTCTAGTTGTAAATTCTACCTCTCATTTGAAAACTCTGTCTACATAGATTACATCACGGAAAAATTATATAAACCCATGATGAAGGGAAGTGTACCAATAGTTCTGGGCCCTGCAAGACAAAATTATGAGGACCATGTCCCAGCTGGTTCTTTTATTCATGTCAGTGACTTCTGTCCAAAGGAGTTGGCAGAGAGGCTTCTTTACCTTGACAAAAATCATTCTGAGTACATGAGATACTTTGATTGGACAAGTAGGTTTAAAGTTGAAATTTCCAGGTTTGGTATAGAACATGCTTGCAGAACTTGTAGATATTTACAAAACCACAGAGGGTACCAAGCTTTTCATGACCTCAACAAATGGTACTGGGGCTAACAGCACTCTAAGAGAAAGGATGTTTGACCATATTACAATTCAGTCTGGGACACCGGCAATAACAGACGAGAGACACTGCAGAAACGTCACCTGAACTGTCTCAGTTTCCTGCAAACAAAATTGTGTGATATCAGAATAATCTGAGAGATGTGCTTGCATCGAAATTCTACATATTTTGTCAATCATTTACTTATTTGCCAGTTCAGTCACCAGAACAAGATGTTAGCTACATTCGCGCCTTTCAGACATATCATATCAATGTTTCTTAAGTCACGTAGTATTGGTGGTGGTGCATGGTGTGTCAACTTGGCAAAAAACCTGCCAAGCTTTAAATCACTTCAGGTCACTGTTTAAGACCAACAAACAATACCAGTTATGTTTTAGCAAGTCAGTGCTTTCTTTGCATCATTTCTTTAATGATAATGCGAATGATTGCACACCAACACACTGGTCAAAGACTGGTCACTTGGTGACAGCAAAGCTGTTGAATGGAGTGGAGCCAGACTTTATAAAATTTCAAAACTCAGATGAAATCCTGGAAGGTCTGGGGGCATGTTTCCCCAGGGAGATTTTCCCCATTGACAGTAGCTACAGGCACTATTTAAAAAAATCCCTTTACAACCTGACCAAATTGCTGTGATTTCTTTTCAAAACATGGGGAGAACAAGCAAAAGGCCCAAATTGACATCTAAGCCAAGAAGCATTGACAGGGTCTCTCTTGACAGCAATTGATTGCAGGTTCAAGGCTCTTCTAACATTGTAATTCCCCTGGCGTTTTTTAATAAACCCTGTCTGGTCTGGCTTAACAAGTTTGTTTATATGTTTCTGTATTCTGTTAGCTACAATGGATGTCAAGATTTTAAGATCTACACATAGAAGGCTGATTGGTTGGTATGACATGCACTGAGTTGGGTCTTTGTTTTCTTTATGAATGACACTTATTATTGCCTCTGACCATGATCCAGGTGGGCTTCCCTCTGATAAGTCATAGTTATAGACTCTCCACAAAAGTAGGGTTAGTTCATTAACAAATGTTTTGTAATGCTCTCCAGGGAGACCATATACACCTGGAGATTTATTATTTTTGAGTTTAAGAATATTTTCTTTTAAATTCTTCTTTAATTGGGGCCATCATTGAATCTGCCTCATCTGTTGTTAATTTAGTCATATTAACTGATTTAAAAAATGATTAAATCTTTTCATTTTTATGAAGCTCATCTTCCTCTGTATACAACTTCCTATAATACGCAGCAAATGCCTCTGCAATATCTTTTGGTTGGTTTAACATCTGATCATTAATTGGGGAATTTATCTTATGTACTACTCTCTTGGATTGTGCTTTATGTAGTTGAAAAGCAAGCAAGCGGCTCACTCTATTACCCATTTCATAGTATTTCCTCTTTATGAACTGTAATGCCCCTTCTGCTTTGCAAGTTAACAGATCATCCAGTTTTTATCTATTTGGTTTGAGTAAGTCAAATGTTTTCTGATTTTTGAGCTGTTGTACTCTGTCTCTAATCTCTTAATTTCCTCCTCTAATTCAACCTGTTGAGCTAGCCTTTGCTTTTTAACTCTTGAAGAAATAGCAAAAATATTGACCCTCATAACTACTTTGCCCCCCTCCCAGAGAGTAGAGGGGGAAACAGTGTCATTGTCAATTAAGCTAAGATAATCCGTTAAATTTTTACGCATTTCTTGCTCAAATGTTTCATCATTTAACAATGAGACATTAAGTCATCAATATTTGAACTGTTTATTTGGTCCTATCTTTATCTTTAAAATCACAGGGGTCTGATATTGTAATTGGTTCTATATTGCATTCATTCATCCTGTAGCTGTCTGTGCTGGATATCAGAAACATATCCAGCCTAGTTCAAAACTAGTTTGAAATGCAAAATAATGGTATTGTGGTTGGTATATGTGATTAAAATGTGTGATTAGTCACAATTAACTATTAAAATTCTGTAATTAATCAAAAATGTTTCACAGCCCTATTTTTTTTTACCATTTTGTGTTTATGTTTGGTCAGTTTCAAGATGGCGCCGCGGATGGCTGCCTCGGTGTGTTGCACATTGTTTTGCCTTTTTGTGTGTTAACGTTCGTTTCTGCCAACAAACACAGGGCTTTTTCACCAGAGAGGAGCTCGTGAACATAAGGGTTTCAACACCACCGGATTTGTTTCACACGTTTCTTACAGAATCCGTAGAAATATTGGACATTATGGTCAAAGGTGCGCTCAACTTTAACAGCACTGTGAGACGCGTCGAAGCCGGTGGAGAGGGAAAAGGGCCGGCGTGCTCGTGCGTCTCTGTCAGCGCGGACTTCGCACAGCACTCCCGGGCATATTTCTCTCCAACGTGCGCTCAACTGTGCAACAAATTTGATGAAACTCAGCTGCTTATGAGAAGAAACAGAGACTTGTCTGCATCCTGTGTTTTCTGCTCCACGGAAATCTGGCTTGTGACCTGATGCCGGACTTTGCGCTGCAGCTGGAAGGATTCCAACTCTTCAGAGCGGATCGTGACGCACAACCTTCCGGCAAGACAAAGGATGGAGGAATCTGTTTCTATGTCAACAGTAGCTGGTGTACCGATGTGACGGTGATGCAAAGGGATTGTTCTTCTGGTTTGGAAACTTTTTTCATTCACTGCAAACCATTTTATTCTCCCCATGAGTTCGCTTCATTCATTCTGGTCGGTGTTTACATTCCACCACAGCCTAACGTGCACGAGGCACAGCGCGCGCTCGCTGATCAGATACAGAGTGTGGAGCGGACATACCCGGACTCCGTAGTTATTGTCCTTGGAGATTTTAACAAAGCGAATCTACATCACGAACTTCCAAAATATAGACAGTTTATTAAATATCCGACCACAGAGGGGAATGTTTTGGATCACTGCTACACCACCATCAGCAAGGCGTATCACGACGTCCCCCGCGCTGCACTGGGCCACTCCGACCGCGTTATCGTTCATTTGATTGCTGCATACAGGGAAAAACTGAAGCTCTGCAAACCTATTGTGAGGACATCAAAACAGTGGACCAATGCAGCTGTGGAGGATTTACAGGCATGCTTGGACTGTACTGACTGGGATACTTTCAGGACCACCACAAACAGTCTGGATGAGTGTACAGAGGCAGTGATGTCATACATCAGCCTGTGCCAGGACTTGTGTGTAATATCACACACAAGGGTGAGTTACAACAACAACAAGCCCTGGTTCACAGCCGAACTCAGACGGTTAAGGCAGACAAAGTAGGAGGCATTCAAGAGTGGGATAAGGAGGGCTACAAAAAAGCTAAATACACCTTCAGCAGGGCAGTGAGTGAAGCCAAGCATCTCTACTCTGACAAACTGCAAAAACAGTTCTCAGATAGAGACGCTAGCTCAGTCTGGAAGGGGCCGCAGACAGCTCACTAACTATAAGCCAGCTACCACCAGCTATAATGATTAACGCCTCGCCAACGACCTGAATGAGTTTTACTGTTGCTTTGAAAGACAATGAAACCCCATGATCACTCCACTCCACAATTCACCAACACCGCCACCCCAATCACAGTTGGGACCCAGGACTCAGCACAACCATTCACCCCAGCTCCTCAAGTTTGCGGATGACACCACCCTCATTGGACTCATCTCTGGTGGTAATGAGTCCGCCTACAGATGGGAGGTTAACCATCTGGTGACCTGCTGCAGCGAGAACAACTTAGAGCTCAATGCTATGAAGACAGTGGAGATGGTAGTGGATTTCAGAAGGATTGCTGCCGCCCCCGCCTCGGCCCCCATCACCCTCTGTGACTCCCCAGTTTCCACTGTGGAGTCTTTCCACCTCCTGGGGACCATCATTGCCCAGGACCTTAAGTGGGAGCTGAACATCAGCTCCCTCATCAAGAAATCCTAGCAGAGGATGTACTTCCTGCGACAGCTGAAGAAATTCAACCTGCCAAAGACAATGATGGTGCACTTCTACACTGCCATCACTGAGTCCATCCTCACCTCCTCCATCACAGTGTGGTACGCTGCAGCCGTGGCGAGGGACAAGAACAGGCTGCAGTGTGTCATCCACGCTGCAGAGAGGGTGATTGGCTGTCACCTGCCATCTCTCCATGACCTGCACACCTCCAGGGCCCTGAGGCGTACAGGTAAAATTGTGACTGACCCCTCTCACCCCGGACACGGACTTTTTGAGTCCCTCCCCTCTGGCAAGAGGCTGTGGTCCTTCAGGACCAAAACCTCAAGACTCAAGAACAGTTTCTTCCCCTCTGCTGTCACCATCATGAACAATACTGTGGCACTCCCTCTCCCCAACCGCCCACATGACACCGGCTCTAATACAGCCCCAGAGTCTGAAAACATGACATTAATGTTATGCTAAATCAGTTTTTATGCCTTACATAAACGCAAACTAGACTGGATTTCTTTACATGCACACTGTAGGTCAACTTAATTATTTAAACTTAAGGTATTTGCAACTATACCTCAGAAAAATTGTACAATCCCTCTATGGCACCTTTTATACATACCTCTTTGTGTATTTTATATTCTGTATTGTCATTTTATATATTTAAATTGCTTCTATATATTTTTTATCTTATGTTCTATTTTATTTAAATTCACTATTTTATTCTTCCTTTATGTTAATTGTTTTGCACCAAAACACCAAGTCACATTCCTTGTATATTCAAATGTACTTTTCCTGGAAGTGCTGCACTCAAAGTAGGGCTGGGATTCATCAGTGCATTGCAATATGTTTTTTGCCAATTCAATATCAATTCATAAAATCCTGAAATCGATTATTTCCGTTGTAATGACGCCTGCTACCGTGGGGGCACCAGAGTGTAATTGATGTCGTTTAGAGGCCCCTCTTGACCCCCAAACAACGTCTGTTGTTTATTCATTAAAATGGCGACAGTGGCACAGGGAGCAGTGTG
Source organism: Plectropomus leopardus (assembly GCF_008729295.1). Classification (NCBI taxonomy): domain Eukaryota; kingdom Metazoa; phylum Chordata; class Actinopteri; order Perciformes; family Serranidae; genus Plectropomus; species Plectropomus leopardus. Next base: position 1,473,257 of record NC_056473.1, on the reverse strand, counting down.
GTAAAATCATCAGCGCCGACAACATTAAAAGCCGACGTTTGGATACACAAAGTTGATAGTAGTTATGTCGTAGTGTGAGCACTGCAAGTCAGTGTTAAAACACTGCAACAATACGACGAACCTACGTAACCATTTGAAAAAACAACACGCACATGTTTTGCAACCTGTTGCTAACGCTAAAGCTGTGGATCACACACAAATGCACGTTGACAAATCCTGCATAAATGTTTATTACTTTTGTTAAGTTCGGCTCAAGCAAAAATGTGCACTTTTCTGTACTTTAAATTTATTTTAGTTTTCATTTTTATTTGATAAGGAATGATGTAATGGTAAAATAAGTTTTGGTGTCAGGTTTTTCTGAATCAATACAGATAATGCACACTTTATTGAGCATATCAGAAGGTATTCTAATGAATTATCTGGGAATTTCTGACATCAACACACATAACTGAATCGATATTGAAGCAGCTGGATCAATATCGAATCGAAATTGAATCGAATCCTGACCCAAAGAACAAAACTGAATTGAATTGTGAGGTTCTTTACAATACCCAGGACTAACTCAAAGAATGAGGTTGTCAGACAACCGCTCTCTGCAGAGAGGTTTTTGAAAGTCATCTGCTGTCTTTGATTAACTGTAATTACTGACAGAGAGATACAAGCATCACTTATTACTGAACAATAATTATTTTAAGCCCTTTTAGATGAGGAGGATAATAGAGAGAATACTTTAGATTTGAGTACCATAAAAAACTCATTCAGTCTAACAGCATTATTTACACACTCTGCAGTGCCCATATGTAAAAAAAAAAACATCCTCGTAAGAAAATGTGACAGAATTCTATATTGCCTTGTAAAAACAGACACTGATTTAGTACATATGGATGAAGGACGAAGATTAAGTTAGATATTTACATATGAAACATTTAGATCAGCTTTTTATCTATAGAAAGCGTGGGGGATGAGAAAACAAGCTCTTTATCAAGATAAACTGTAGATTTGTAAAATATGTAAAATTGAATACTGGTCATATGGTATTTTGTATCTTAATTTAGTTTATGTAACTTCTTTTTCTCTTTTGCTGATATCCGTAAAATCAGGAGATGACGTATGCTTTGAATTGTGATGTGTCTTGTGGGATGGGCCAGAAATGGAACTAACTAACTAACTAATTAGGTTGACACACCCTCCCACTTTGGCAAGTTGAAGTTAAAAAGAAATTGCCTTCTTTATGTCCCACTCCCAAGACAGAAGGATAAAAGAGAGTTTTGCCTATGATAAACTGCAACAATGCTGCTGTGCTTTCAGAGGCTTGGTAGATGTGTCCTGTTATTGTGAGTGAGCTGGCCAGTGTGGAGGATGAGAGGTGTCATTGTCTGAATTAATGGAATCCGGTTCACTACAGTTGAAAAAAAGGCTTCCAACTGTCAGAATGTTGTTTTTTTTTTAATCTCAATTTAAATTCGATGATCATCAGAGTGTGTAAATTACTTTACATCTCCAGAAATAGAAATTTTTAAATCTGGTTGGTTATTGGTACACAATATTTTTCTTTTAGTACATGTGAGTACATGTGTGAGCCTGAAGTGTGGGAGCTGACCCTTAACAAAACACACCTGCTGTGGCATCCATGGGTGACCCTCTTAGGGCAGAAGTGCCACATGTTACTCTGTGAACTTGTGATCTTCATCCGTCATCACGAACCACATTTTTTTGTGTTACCTTTTTTTTGTTATCATTTGCTTTACTGTATTTTTCTGTGCAGACATCATATAGTCTGAACCCTGCATTATTGTGTTAACTCTGCATGATATTAACTGTAACTAACTTTAACTCTCTGGTATCACTACAGACATTTTTGTCCAAATGGGTAATTTTTCACGTTTGCTTTTGCAATAATTCTGTGTTGGTGCATATGACATGATTTTTTTGTAAGTTTTTTTTTTTTGATAAATTTTGAAATTCAAATCAACTTTTGTAATGGGTCTATAATACACTGTGTATAAATTTACTACTCTTTAAGACCATTAAGGACAAAAATGTCCACTTCCAAAAACCTTCATAAAAATATTATGTATAAATATTTTCCCCACTTTTTTGGGTTAAATCTCTTAATAAACATCAGTCCTGATCACATATACATAATATTGTTACATGTTACATATACATAAACATTATAGGGATTTTAACCCTTTAAATGCCAGTTTGAAAACATGATATCCCTTTTGTTTTTTATGAAAAAACAAAAATAGTAGTTATTGTACAAATAATAGATAATGAAGGGGCAGGGGAATTTTTTTAAAACACAGTCTTGAATATGTCAAAGATTAACAACAACACTGATTTTGATGCATTTGTAGTTTTTTGGGCAGAGTCAGATTTTTAGAACCCGTTTAAGCCATTAAGGACAAAAATGTTACAGAATAATGTTTTTCCCCAAATTCTAGGCTTTAATCTTTTGATCAACTTTGGTCCTGATCAAAACTACTAAATATTCAATTACTAGTCAGATTGTTGACATAAGGCCACTGTTTTCTAATTTGAAAAAATCCTCAGATATTTTATTCTCACAGCCATTACAGAATGTTATAATGTATTCTGTAATGCCAGGGTTTTATCTTGGAGAAAAGTAGTAAAATTTGTAATTTTTACTGTATAATAGCAGATGGCAACATTTTCCCATCATAACCCTACGTATTAAATGCTTGTAATTTCGTAGTTTCTGTGCCTGTTGTATTTTGGAGCCCTCCCAGGCACTGAAATAAATGTACACAACTAATATGATGTAGGTGTGTTGGTACAGATATGGTTTAAGCTGAGAAGTGTGTGTGTGTGTGTGTGTGTGTGTGTGTGTGTGTGTGTGTGCGCACAGTGTGCATGTGAAGAGACAGAAATATTTTCACAATTTTCTCCTCATCTCTCTCTTTCTTTCTCTCTCTCTCTCTCTCTCTCTCTCACACACACACACACACACACACACACACACACACACACACACACACACTTTCACTCATTCACCCCCTCATACACACTCATACATTCATGCACATAAAGTATTTTTCATTATAACCAACATGTTCTCACTCCCAACTCGTCACATGGTGCCTCTCTGTTGGAACCTTCCGAGTCTACCTATGATGTTTTAGGTATCCTTCTGTGTCTGCTGTTCACCAGGAAGCTGTTACAGTGATGTCAGCAAATGCACATGGTGTATGATGGAGACTGTCACTGTGTTGTCACAGCATGCAGAAAGCAGCATGATACTGATGTTTCCACAGTGCAGACTATCATGATTGGTTAGGATGTGTTGGTTAGGTTTGGGCGAAAGAGGCCAATGGTAAGGTGGAGAAAAAAACACACACCCACAGGGGAAGCAATCTCCAAACTCCTTCATGGAAGGCAGTTGTTTGTGGGCACCATCCACCTCCCCACCCACCCTATAAGTGCACTTGTCCTCTTTATAATACATGGTTACAGGCAGCATTTTTACCTGATGTTATCTTTCAGTATTTCTTTAGTATATTTGCGCTGGACCGGCTCCATATGGCCACTTTGTAAACTGAGGCCACCTGTGCGTGTTGATGTTGACGTGCCTGGCATCTGCCAGCATATAACAATGCCACTTAGTTCTGTCCAGCCACGTTGTCAAGTGATAACGTCTGTGCGCATTGCATGTGGACGTGCCCGGTGCCCTCCAGCTGTCCACCAGTGGATAACAACAACACCGCCAGTTCTGTCTGACTGCACTCTCATCTTCAGCATCTGTGTGCATTGCATGTAGACGCAAAAGGTGGCCTTTGACGTCACACTTGTAAGCCTTAGGCACTGAAAGAGCAGCGCTCTTATTTTGACATCTGTACCAACACACCTACATCATTTTAGTTGCGTACATTTATTTTAGTGCCTGGGAGGGCTACAAAATACAACACGCACAGAAACTACGAAATTATGTCATGCGTAGGGTTATGATGGGAAAGTGTTGCCATCTGCTAGTATAAAGTAAAAATTACAATTTTACCACTTTCCTTCAAGATAAAACCCTGACATTACAGAATACATTATAATATTCTGTAATGGCTGTGAGATTAAAATATGTGAGGGTTTTATTTTTCATGAAAAACAGTGACATAATGTAATCTAACTGGCATTTAAAGGGTTAAAATCCTGAAAATAAATGAATGTTTGGTAGCTTTGATCAAAAGATTTAACCTCAAGAAGAGTAAAAAAATATTAATCTCAAATATTTTCATAGCAGTTTCTGAAAGTGGACATTTTTGTCTTTAGTGGCTTTAACACGTCCTTTTTTCCCCATCAGAAACAACAGTGACATCATGTATTCAAACTGGCAGAGGGTTAAAATCCCAAAAATGTTTAAAAATTTGATAGTTTTGATAAGGACTGAAGTTGATTACAAGATTTAAGCAAAAAAATGGGAAAAACATATTTATATATAGAATTTTCATGAAAGGTTTTGGAAGTGGACATTGTTGTCCTCAATGGCCTTAAGTAGTTATAAATTAAAATTGTAATGTAAATTAAAGTGATACCAGAGGCTTAAATGTTCATTGAAATAATTACAATAAATGAACAAAAAACTGTTTGATTGTTGTTCCTTGATCTTACACAAATGTGAAAACAAACATTTTTTTTTCTTTTTTCTTTTTTTCAGAAACCCTTAAATGCATGTCAAAGTCCATGCTGTACAGTGTTTGAATATTTTAAAAACATTTTACTGCAATATTTGAGTCTGTCAGAGATTGATCTGAGGATCAATGACAGGAGATATTATCCTTCTCTGACACAAAACTTCCAGAGATTCATATATGGTAACACACAAAACAACAACAAAACAAAACAAAAGTATTACTGATCTTGTATGGAAACTTGATTAGTCCCGTGAGTGCAGCACAGGTTCTGATCAGTACCTCCTGGACTCCTGGGAGTCTCATTCTTACTGACTGCACTGTACCTGGCAGCAAGGTGGTCTACAAACTGTAATTTTACTTGGCAGTATCGAGGAAGTATCGAGGAAATGTTGGAAATTTGGCTGACCTGCATGCCAGTTGGTTTAGGGACTGTTTGGCACATTTTACGTGCTTTGCAGACTTCATTTTTTTGAAAATTTTGGCTATGTACATGCATATGGGATACATTTTGGCAAGATTGTGTTTTTACGTTTAATTTTCCAGCTCAGCTCCCACAATAAGTCTAAAATACAATGTGGAAACAAAATTGTTACAGTCATAATTTTAAATGCAAAACATGTGCCATTGAAACATATTCAAACTGCAGTTTTTCCCATAGCCATCAAAGCATAAAAACATGCATTGTATTATTTCTAGGCTTTTGCCTCAGAATTTGTAATTTTTACTTTTTTTTAAAACTATATTTGGCACATGGAGAAAATACATGCTATTTCCACTAGGATCAATGTTGCTACTAATAAACCACAAATTTCAGGATGTGATCATCAAAAAAAAAAAGTAGTATGTTGAAAAAAGTATCATATTAAAAAATAACCTCAATGAAATTAGAAAATCATATTAATGTATAATACTTTTTATAGCCTGATTTTGAAAAGTGCATTTTGTGTACAGAGTGGTGTGAGTGAGATTTGATACTGCACAAAAACAATAAAAATGTCTAAAAATCTGTGTTGCTGCTAATTATTGACATATCCCAGGTTGTAATAAGAAAAAAATAATAAGGTACTTAGCATGTAGTATGTTAAAAATATATTTTTTAAAAAATATTTTTTTATAGTGGCATCATGGCAAAAATTGGCATTTAAAGAGTTAAAATTCTGAAAAGTAATTATTATTTTGATATGAAGGTTTGTAAAAAAAATAACTCAATGAAAATAGAAAATCATATTAATGGATAATATTTTTTACAGCTTGATTTCTGAAAGTGCATTTTGTGCGCAGAGCAATATTAGTGTGTGCAATATTAAAGTGGGCCCTAAGGGTTAATATTGACCAATGTGCTAGGGAAAAATGCAATTTCAAACAAATTTTCTGCCTTTCTAAGGAGATGCAGAAAGGCAGAAAAAATGTTTTAAATTGCATGAGTCTAGATGAGTCTGAATGCAGGTGTGTGGCATTATAACAGGATAGATGCTGTATGAGAAAATAAGACAGTAATCAGTAATAATCCCTTATGATGTTTAGATTAGAAAAAAACTGAATTATTTCATTATTTTAACTCATTGTACTCCAAGATAACTAACAAATGGCACCCAAAGCACTCCCTAAAGGTGACTGTTATCAAATGGTAAGGTTTGGTGTGATTTTTAAAATCCAGGCTGCAGCCTGCTCTTCCTTCTCTGACCCATTTTTTAATGTCATTATACTGTTGAAAATTCAGTATTCTATCCGATGTGTCAGAAAATATAATGGTTCTCTTACTTTACTCATTACCCAAGAAGGCTGTGTATGAGGGCAGTTTATACCAGTCTTTGTTGGTAACTCTGGTACTCTGTCTGCATCATTGGGTAATTTCAGTGTGTAGTAAGCATTCGCAGTTACTGTACATCTAATGATAACGGCCAGGAGTACTCAAATGAAAGCAGCAGAGCTGCCCTGCAGGCCCTGTGGGCTCCTCTGTTTTCTCTCTGTGGTCTCATATTCAGTTAGAACCCTTTGACTTGATTGTGTGTATGGCTTATGTCTGCAGCTGAGTGTGTTGTGCAGCTTTGTGTGTGTGTGTGTGTATGTATGAATATCTGAGGAGCAGAGAGGGGACCATTTATAGGCCTCCTGTCATTATAGCAGGATAGATTAACACCTAGTGCTTTGCTGTTAGTTTACCTCATTGGGTAACGAGGCCAAGAGGACCACAAGACAGTGAGTTATTGTGAAGAAACAAAGAGCCAAAAACAGCCTGATTACATACACACACGCTCAGGATTAGACCAAGTAATCCCAAACAAAACATGTGAGCCAGTAATCCCAATAATTTAGCATATGGTAAAAGACCTGTGCATAATTTATGCACAGGTAATGACAGCAATATGTTGTCTGGAGGCCTCAGAGTATGAGGAAGCAGAGGATCATGGGTAATGGAGAAGACAAGAACCACTTTCTATTCCTCAATTAGCAGATGCATTTAAAATATTAACTCAACAGCCTGGATTCCTTTGCCCTTTAACTATATATCAAACTGAATTTGTGTGTCAGATGTAAGGACAATGGGCCTATACATGGACATGTGTTTAACCCTTGAAACCTGGAGGTCCATGGGAAAAAAGGCAATGAGCAACTTGGTAAAAAATGTTTTACATATTGCAAGAAATTTTGTCAGGAACTGGTGGTCTGGATCCCATGTGGTTGGTGTAGGGGATGTTGGTCCCTGTAGTGGGAATATTGTTATATTTTTATGATTTATTTTGTCTTATTTAGAATTTTGTCTTTTGGGCGTTGATTGTTTGTATTGGTTTTTTTTGTTTTGTTTATTAGAATAACCTGTTCATTCATTGACATATGCTGTAAAATGGATTTCAAAACAAGAAAAAAAATGATCACGAAAAATGGCAAAAAAGCTTGGGAAAAAAGAAAAAGCTAGAGAAAAATATCTTTTTTATAATTAGCATCAGTACATTTTTAAAATTATGTCAAAAAATATTTTGACTTTTAAGCATTTTTTCCAGGTCATTTCTGTGTTGTTTTTTTCATTTTATCTATTTTGTCATTTTAGGTAGCACTCTTGTAGTTTATTTTTTATTTTTTTTTTTTTTACTAATTTCTTACTATGTCTTGGGTCACTTTTTCTTCCATTGCTCATTGCCTTCTCCCCGTGTTTTTGAGAGAAATCGAGCCAATTGGCTTAGGCATCAAAGGGTTAAAAGTACCCTACAAAGAAAACACGTTTGCTCTTATTTTTTAGATGTAATAGAACTTCCACGTGAAGTCTTGTGATTTACAAATTATGTTAGAAACTTTTAAATCCCATTTTCAGCTTGATATGGGCTGCAGTGGGCTTCAGTGTCACCCTGAAATAGCCATGATTCAGAGGGCTTTACCACTGCAGACCGTGTCCAAGCCCATTCCTCTTGATTGGGAATTAAAGCAGAGTGTATTTGCCTTCCCCAGCACTGTCTCCTGTCCTGTCTGTATTTATGATCCGAGCTTGCGCACTGAGTGCCTCCATTGTCTGGCTGGTAGCAGCAGCGGCGGCGGCGGAGCGGAGAGCAGCGGAGCGCCGATCAGAGCGCAGGGGAGCGGCTTCACCGTGACCCCGATCTGCGAGAACCTAAACCACCTCTGCCTGGAGACCAACGGACCGGACGGACAGCACGGACGGCGACGTCATTTTTTTCCCCCCAGAGGCAGACCGTGTTTTGTGGCGGTCAGACAGACAGCAACAGTTGTCACGATGTCTGAGATGAGATGAGGCGGGAGCAGCGGAGCGAACACTGCGGCGCTGCTGTGATCCGGGCCGGCCGGGAGAGACGTGTTGCTGCCGCGTCCCGCCTGCAATGATCCCGCCGCGTTAGTGAGCGGGACAGCAAGGGGAGCGTGCCATACATCTGTGTGTCATCCCCGGCTCTCGGCGTCATTCAGTTCGTCAGCCACAGCCCGGGTGTGTGGAGGTTTTGTGTGCGGCGGAGCTGAATCCAGACGGCAGGGCGGGCTCATGTTCCGCTCAGCAGCCACACGGGCTGTTGCGTGTACGGAGAGTCAGAGCTGACGAGCCTGCGGAGACACAGACCGACAGACAGGCAGTCAGGCAGGCCGAGAGACAGACAGGAGCGAGGGGAGGGGGGCGACAGCCTTCTTCGGCTCTCTCGACCCTCTGCGGATCGAGCCGAGCCCCCTCCTGTTTCCACCCAGAACCCCCACCCACTCGTCTCCCGCTTTGGATGGGGGGAAAGCAGAGCACGGCGGGGCGGCCCCGGGGTGCTTTTCCCGGTGTCTCTACGGATGACAGCGCGGTGCCACCCTCGGCCCACTTCGGCCACTACCGGCCGAGCGGCACCATGGGCCTGCGGAGCCGCTCGGTGAGCTCTGTGGCCGGGATGGGCATCGAGCACAGCCCCGCCGTGCCCTTCGGCTTCTACACCCCCAGAGGGACGGACTCGGATCGAGCCGGAGGGGGGTCAGGGGGCACTACTGCCGCCCCCCACGGTACCGGCTACCAGGACACTGGGGGTGGAGGGCACCACACGGACGGTGTGCTCTATCTGGGGTCCCGAGGGTCGCTGGCTGACACCTTGCCCCTGCACATCGCACCCCGCTGGTTCAGCGCGCACAGCGGTAAGGGCTGTCTATTCCACACACACACACACACACACACACACACACACACACACACAGACACACACACACAGACACAGACACACACACACACACAACACACACACACACACACACACACACACACACACACACACACACTAGTAAACTGAGTGACGCTGAAGGATTAATCATCAGAGAAAACCTAACACATGCCCCCTCACACATGCCCCATGCCCCCCCCCCCCCCCCCTCCTCCCGCCCCCCCCCCCCCCCCCCCCCCTCCATCCGCTCCTACACCTAAAATCACGTCCACCTCGTTTACCTGCGGCTCTGAATAACGGTGCCGTTACATTTCCCTGCTATGACAGGTAGTCCAGAGCAGCCTGAGGATGCTCTGATAGACAGACAGACAAATAGAGGAAAGGAGGCAGCTCTATGCTTATAAAAAGCAAGCTGAGCCATGTGTACATCAGTGTGTTTCCCTCAGGTTGTGCCCCTGTGTTGGCTGAGGTGGGCGGACTGTACAGATCCAGTAGAAAACAGTGGAGCTGTGGACAGAAATCTGATTTTTAACACTTCACACTTGAAATTTTTTCTGCACAGGGTTCCCACATTAATGAAAAACCTGAAAAGCCATGGAAATTCAAAACCAGGTTTTCCAGGCCTGGAAAAGTCATGGAATTTGTTACCCACTGAAACCTGAGCAAACTGGATTGCTTTCTTTTTGATATGGGAAGAAGGCAACAAGCAGTTTACAAGGAGAAATTACCCCATGATTTGCAACAAATTAGAAAAATTAATGAGAAAATGACTTGAACATAAGCAAAAAGGAAAAGCAAAAAAGAACTAACAAACAAGGAAATGGCATTTGTTTTATATTTTTACATATGTTATTTCGTTAATAATAAATATAGTTTTCTCAACATTTTCCCTAGCCTTTTAAATGTGATTCATAAAACTACTAAATTCTTGCAATTTGCAGGACATTTCTCGCCAAGCTGCTCATTCCTTTTTGTTTCCATGTTTTCAAAAGAAATCAGTCTAGTTTTCTCAGCACTCAAATAGCTGTGGATTGAATTTCACAATCATATTTTCCAGGGCTGGAAAATTCAAGGAATGAGTAAAAATAGTTAAAAGTTTTTTTAAAGTCAGAGAAATTTTAACCCACTGAAACCTGAGCAAACTGGACTGATTTCTTTTTGAAATGGGAAGAGGGCAACTAGCAGCTTAAAAAAGAAATTACCTATAGAATTTGCGACATTTTAGTAAAGAGAACAAGAAAATGGCCTGGGCATTAAAAAAGGAAAATAAAAAGAAATAACCTGAATTTTATAATTTTATATATAATATGTTGATTTTTCCTAACTTTTTAAATATAATTTTCTAAAACTACTACATTCTTGCAATTTACAGGACATTTCTCGCCAAGTTGCTCATTCGTAATGTAATGGAAAATGGATTTTCTGGTCGATGAACCATCGCTATGATATCTGTAAATGACTTTTAGTTACCGCCACAGTGGTTAATTAATTTACTCCCCACATCCCGTCTTTCCCTTCACGTGTGCCAGCTAGCTGAATTTATATTTGAAAAACATTGGACAAGTGGGGCAAGACAATAAATGATTATGGGTCCTTGAAAAGTCATGGAAAAGTTTTAAAATGTCCACAAAAATGTGTGGGAAGCCTGTCTGTGAGGAAACTGAACTCTAAAGCCTCAGTAAAAAAAGGAATACAACCATACATTATAAAACAAAATAATTTTGGTCAAACACTCACATGAGTATTGTTAATAGGTCAATTTATGAATGAAGAGAAACATATTTGTATATGTATGTAAGTGTGTATGGGTATCACTGCAGAGTCCGCTCAGTCTGGACTGTCACCGCTGCACCGTCTGCATAGGTCAGTCCTTGTTGTGTGAAATGACACTAATACGCCTGTTACCAAATCTGGCTGAGTCAATTAGCCTGGTGATTAGAGAAGAGGAAGGGAAGGAGGGAGGAGAAACAGGAGAGGGAAGGAGGAAAAGAGATAGAGGGAGGTGAGGCAGGGAAGGAGAAAGGGGAAGAGAGTGAGAGAACGAAGAGAGGGGTTGTTCATGCTTATCATCGGCTTACCACTTGCTCCACAATATGTTTGTGTGTGACTGAAGCTGTCAAGCCAACAAGGACATACACACACCTCCACCTGGACATGTAAAAATGCATGTAGTAACACTCACACACGCACACACGCGCGCACGCACGCACACACCCACACACACACACACACACACACACTCAGACACAGACACACGCACACACACACACACACACACACACACACACACACAGAGCAGGCTCAACCAGCTCACAGCAGGAGGTTAGCAAGTTGGACGTCAACATCTCAGCTGTTTTTCTCTGCCTACATTGCCTAGTGACTCTAATGTGCTTTCATATCAGTGGGAGGAGGTGTGTGTGTGTGTGTGTGTGTGGGGGGGGGGGGGGGGGAAGAGAGGTTGCTGGGAAATAGTAAATATACAGGGAACACCAGTATGTTGATGACTAAGTCACAAAGTTGCATTGTAGCAAAGTGAGGGACAGTTTGGTTGCGATCCCACTGTGGGACTGTCAGGTGGGTGTGGTCAGCAGCTGGCTTGTTGAGGTCATAAAGCTGAGGCTAGTGGCAGTCACACTGCAGAAAGTCATGGCAATAATGGAAGCATTCAGAAAAAAAAGACCAACGCATTTTATCTAAAAGCAGGTAAATATCAGGGCTGAAGGATTTCCACATGCTGGTGATGGATGCAGCACACTTCAGCCTCAGACAAGATCACATGACAAAGATAGACAAGAGGGGTGTAACGATACATCAGTCTAGACTGATATATCAATTCCATGATCAGCAGTCCAATAGTATCGATGCAAGGTGAAAACACTGATACATATAATCTTTTAGATACACCTTTAATTTTAAAATTACATTGCACATCTGTATCTTAACTTCACTACAAGTATTTGTGACCTAACAATATCATCGGTCAACAAGACAATTAGCATGTGCTCAAGTCAGCATTACAGCACTCCTTCCTCATCATTAAAAATAGTACTACGCCACTTCCTAAGCACTGCACTTTACAAAAAAATCCAGAATTGTGGATGAATGCATCAGTTAGATGATGAGGAGCATTTCAGGACAGTGTCATGATGCATTGGTGACACAATGCAAAAGAAATATCCACAACATTAGAAAATTACAGCTGAAAGCGTGAAAAGTAGCATCCAACTCACAAACTGTTTAAACTATAAACTAGCACAAAGATGACAATAACCAGCATAAACCACCATGTTCTCAACAGACACACTAACAAAAACTGACATTTGCACATAAAACAACAAAAGTAACTGAAAACTAAAAACTTTTAAAATCCCGCACTTGGCATGAGGTGAAATATAGGTTAAGTTGTAGTAATTAATTGAAAACATCATTTAAAGCAGATATCTTAGGTGTATCATGACTGGGCAAGCTGAGCATTTCTGTGTTTATATCTGTGATTTTTATTTAGTTTGGGATACCTCACAATCTCTTGAAAGCATAAGCACAAGTTGGTCTGCAGACTCAACAGGGACTAGAAAAGGTGTTCGTCACCATGTCTTTACTAAGGTTTGACCTACTTGCTGGAGTAGTAAACTAGGTTACACGTAGCGTTCTACTGATGTGACCAGGTGTCTTCCACCTGCTGGTGGAAATGCCCAAAAACTGATTTTAGTTTAGAACACCCTACAAACCAAATTACTTTCAAATGAACTTGCACCACTCTTGTTCGGTTTTTGTCTCAGTAAATGTGGGACACCAGCTTTAAAGTGGGATTGCCAACTTCAAAGCTTTGATAGTTGGTCAGTTGTTGTCCATTGGCTCAACCAGCAGTTCAGTCAGAATCAGGACAGCACTCTGATTATAGCATTTTTATAGCATTTTTATTCCACATGGACATATCGGACATGCCCGTCTTCAGCGGGTATGTTTGACAACACAAAGAAACCCACAGGTGTAGTTAATTATGTCCACACATGAAAAATCTACAGTGAATCCCAGCAGAGGGGGGCAACATTTTCAAGATTCTGAATCAGAGATATGGTATGGTAAGTTAAGGTAAGGTAAGGTTTGGTTTGGTTTATCAGTCATTTTTTAAACAAAGTTTAAAAAACAAAATTTCATTGATCCTTGATCCTGCTACATCTTTGAGTTGAAAGTTGAGTTGATAAGAATCAGCAGCATCTATGAAGATTCCATCCATATTTAAATCATAAAGAAATAACCATGAAAATAGATCAATAAATAAAGAAATAAATAGAATAATAAATCAATAAATCACAAAGAAGCAACAATAAATACTACTACTACTGCTACTAATAATAATAATCATGAATATATATGTAATGCAATAATAACAATGTAATAATATGTAATAAGAAAGATAAAATAAAATATTATAATAAAATCTAAAAAAGAAATAAAGAAAAAAGAATGAAAGTGAAGAAAATACGTAAATAAAAGCTATTAAAATTCATTAATTTAAAAAAAAATAAAAATAAATTGAAAAAAATTGGAAAACATCAGTCACACCGACACATCTGTGTGACAATGAAAAATGCTGTAATTGGAGTGCTGTCTTGATTTTGACTGCATTAATATCCACTTTGAGGATTCAATGCCCAGTTTTAAAACATTTAATTGTGAATGAGCCTGTTGTGTTTGATTTTTGATTTTTACTCAACCAGCAGTTCTTAGTCAGGACAGACATCCATGGGTCCTTAAGGGAGTTTCAGGAGGTCCCTGGATAAATTGGGGAATTGTTTGTTTTTAATTAACTATAGAGGTGAGCCCAATATGAGTAACGGTGATAATAGTGACTATACTGATCATAGGTTTTATCCTTCACTGATATCTCCTGAAGTGTAGTTGACAGCTATAGAATTCTGCTTTTAATTATATTTCAACAACCAACTGGAGCGAGAGCTGGTTGAGAGGGAGGTTTCTCACTCCACTTCCAAACCAGATCTGTTGGGATTGATGCAGCTGTGTTTCCACTCAGCTGTAGGAAAGACAGTTTATTCTGAATTTAACACAAGGAAAATGCTCAGTTTCAACGAAAAGTCATCAATTATTTGAGTGGATTGATCTATTATTACACATAAAAGCCAAAAAAGCCACATTCACATTTTTACCAAACACAGTGCTCCTCAGATCTGATGCTTATGCTTGTTTATGTTGGAAGAAATCCCTTTTGTGGATCATGAAAATGCAGCTTTCATTTTCAAAGATGGTTTACTTGAACATGTTCATGTGAAGCCGAATTAAAGTGATGCACAAATGCTACAATTAAACAATACAGTGACTTATTTCAGATAAGGCCTCAGTTATCAATTATTTTATTAAGCGATTATTCTACTGACTACTCCATTGATTAACCAAGTGATCAAATAAGAAATACTTTTGCTTTATTAAAGCACAAAAGTAAATTTACAAAAGAGAACATAAAATGGGTCACCTGTGTGTGTGTGTGCGTGCGTGTGTGAGAGACTATCACAGTAATAGCATGCTGCCTTACTTTGCGGTAATGTGTGACTACTTCACCAGGAACAGGGTTCCAGAGACTGACCTTCAGGTAGCAGCTGTAGCAACTCGGTTTCAGCTAATGTGAACCCCAGCACTGAGGACTCTTTATGTCAGCTATATTGATTTATGTTAAATGCTAACATTAACATTACCTTGTGTCTTGTCTGCTCTGCAGACTGGATGTGTAGACTGGATGCTTTCTGCTGAGATGCTGAGTGCTGACATCATGCTATTATGGTAGGCTAGTTTGGGGAAACAGTTGACACACTGTACAGTTTTTCTTTATTTTGTTGGACTACAGAGGCAAGGCCATCCCTATAAACCCAAAATTCCTTATGTGAGTGAGTGATGTAGTTACACCATTGGTTGGGGTGACTGATGATATGAGTGTTGCTGTTTTCCCATTGGCTGCTGCTCTTTGGAAGTAAATAGATGCTGACATATGAGTAAAATGTAAAATGTAACAACTTAATGCTTCATCAACACACTCTTGTCTCAATGCAGGAAAGCACTTTGCCATTATCGGATGAGTGAAGACTGTACCCATACACACTGTTTCTGTAACCATTGTAGCGTTAGCATTAAAGTATGATGTAATTAGAAACTTATTATCCTAACTAGCCAGCTGCTAAATGGCAGTTTTGGAAAGCTCAGTCAGTGAAAAACAAAGTCAGTCAGTCAGTCAGTCAGTCAAAAACAAAGCTCAGTCAGTCAAAAACAAAGCTCAGTCAGTGAAAAACAAAGTCAGTCAGTCAGTCAGTCAAAAACAAAGCTCAGTCAGTGGGTTAAGCTCCAGACATGACCGTTTTTTTTCTGCTGTGTGACCATGTCTAAGTGTGCTGTTCTTCATTTTAACATGTGTTTATATGAATTTTTCAGCTGGAGTGCAACAATGGGGCAAGCACAGCACTGTAAACGAAAGTTAAGGCCAACAGAAGTCTGTGACTTTTGTTCCATATTAAAAGTCCTCATTTCAGCTTAAAAGCCCTCAAGCATTTCATCCACGGTTCAGCCAAAAGTTTTTGACCTTATTATGTTCAACTTGAAATGATCCAAAAAATTGAACACTTTCTGTCGTTTTTGCTGGCCTGCCTCTTCTCTTTGGCCCTCGCTATTTTCTCTCTCTTCCTCTATTTTGCAATTCTGCGCCATCACATCATATCGACTTTCCACAGCGTATTGTTTGACTGTAACAATCATCAACAATGAGCGCTACATATAGTTGTATGGATTGAATAAGATGAGTATTAGTAATCAAGTTACTCAAGTTTCTAGAGGTATCGTCCAAGCTCTACTTCATATATTACAGTTAATACTTTGACACTACTCTTCTTTTCCTTTCACCACTGTGCCCTGAAATTTCTTAAAGGACCAGAGCAGTGTGATTTAGCCCAGTTAAGAGAAATGCCATTAGTGTGGAGCATTATCACATGTACACAATCAGGTTATAGATCTTGTAATACATTTTCCTATGTCTCCCACAGCCACTATAGAATGCTACAGAGTTAAACCTGCTTTGATTTAAAAGTACATTTATTTTAAGTGCAAATGTGCAGACAGTGTTGAAAGGTCTGATGATGTGGAGGATCATGCAAGATCATCCGTTAGTTAGACTAGATGAAGTAACTTTTGTATGGTGTTTCGTTCTGATCTACTGATCTATTAGTGTCCACTTGCCTTTGGATCAGACCGGGTCATAGAATCAAAGAGAAAATGCAAAGTGTGGTTGTAGCCAAAAGATCCAGCGGGAAAAACTGTTGTTCCTCTCCTCTGAAAAATCTGTGAAGTCTGTTATATGAACAGATGTATCTTCAAGAAACTCTCACGTTATGTGAGAAATAGGGGATATGGGGGTTCCTTAACAGGGTCATGTGGCCATGTATGGGACAATCCATGTTAATTATAACAATTTTAAAAAACCTTCAAAACCAGTGTGCAGTGTTGGTCAAAGAAGGATCAATCCAATGCCAAAATAACTGCATGCTCGCCACTCTCTCTGCTGGAACAGATCATTGTCTCATGGGACAAACTTGGTTTGTAGTTTGATGTTTAAATTCCCATATTCAGAAAGTAGTTGGGACTGATGTTCACACACACACACACACACCTACACAAACACACACACACACACACACACACACACACACACACACACACACTGACGTCATTTTTAGATGGATTCTCAGAAGACATTCATTGTTGCTGTACTGAAAACACTTTCGTCTCTCTGCTCTATAAAATGGCTGTTAATCAGACAGGCCAAAGGTGCCTCTCCCCCTGGTTGCTCTTGGGGGGTTAGTGTGTGAGTCTGTGTGTGTTTATGAAAGAGAGACAAAGAGGGAGGGTGAAGACTCAAAATCAGTGTCACAAGGGAGAACAGATTCAAGACAAAAACCGTTGGTGATGCAGAAGCGTGTGTGTGAGTGTGTGTGATTTAGTGCATGTGTTTATGAACATCCATTCAGATGTTAAGAGATGCGCTTACTAGGCTAATGTTAATCACAACACAGACCAGTAACAGCCCTTGCTATTGCATATGTAATGTAGCTGCATGCAGTCTCGCCTTGAAATTGCTGAAATTGCATTCCCTCATGCATGCATACTGTGAAGACACACACGCGCGTGCACACACACACACACACACACACACACACACACACACACACACACACACACACACACACACACACACACAGCAGCAGCAGCAGTGAAAGTGCCTCTCTCGCACATCCATTTTTTGTCTGGTGCAGGTAGAGGTCAAATGAGCCATGCTGGGGCGCATTAAATGGCTGCTGCTTGATTCAGGAACGTGAATGAGTTTGAGGGTTTAGAATTCATTCATGTTTTTACAATACATCTTACTATACCTCTGCTGACAGAACACATGGCTGCTTGCATCTGTGCGAATCAGAGCTTGCGGAGAGGATCAAGCTTCTAGTTCAGTGCTGTGACTGCGATTGATCAGCAATATTTCAGAATGAGTAGGGCTGTCATAATAATTGCAATACTGCAATGCCATGCTACTGACAAGCCAACTGAAGGGGATTGCATGCAACTGATACCATTTCATGTTTTCATTTCTTCATGGAAGCACCATATTTTTATACTACAAATGCCAGCAGATTGAAGAGGCTCTAAGCATTTAGTTTGTAAAACGCTGTAGCTGCTCATCACTGTCACTTTTTACTCAGCCACCCAATCACAACGGAGGGCGGGTGGGAGAAATACCACAAAGACCAACCCTCACATAGCTGTTCCACAACAACAAAGGGGGGGGGGGGATTAATACTGAACCCACTCAAACATGCAGGTTCATCCTCTTTCACAATGAGCCTCAGCTTTCCCTTCATCCAGAGCAGATACTCTACCTTGTGTTGACAATGTTACTTCTACAGATGTTCTGTATCTCAGCAACCAGATGCAACCAAAGCGTATTAGCTTAGAAAAAACGGCTCCCTTTATTGCACCTCTTTGCCCTCCTGTGCTCTACATTTAACAATATAAAAATATATTTCATTTGTTTCAAAATTGTGTCATTAACTCATTGAGCGCCATTGACATATATATACGTCATTCAAAAGCCAACGCTTAAGTGCCATTGACGTATACATACGTCAAAGTGTGTTTCGACGGCTGCCACAAGCTGGCGCTCTCACGCTCCCTGTGTGTAATTTTGGGGCTGCTGGGATTCATAGTTGAGTACAAAAGACGGTAGATCAAAGCATGAAGTGAAGTAGCTGGTATCAGAGAGTAGAGTGATCTGTATGGAGGTGATTTGAAACTACAGCAATGAAGCTACATCAATTCAATATCAGCATAAAATGCCCCCCAAAAAATGGAGAGGGTCAAGTGGCCAGTTTTTCCAGCGGATGCTGGAAGAAACTCTCATGGATATATTTGAAAAAATTAGTGTGAGGGACATTAGAGTGTTCAAAGCAGGCCCAGTCATTCGAATACTGCAGGTAGGAATAATGGAAGAGGACTCCGGTTCTATTTTGTTTGTTGGTTTTCTCTCTCTGAACTGGGGCCATGATTTGTTGCATTGTGCTGTACTTTGCATATTTATTTTACAATAAAATAACATTTGTAATACAATTTTCAGATGTCTTTTATGTCATTGAATGCAAAATTATAACATTCAAATCACTGTTTTGCTTGACAGACTCCCTTTCACAAAAATGCATTTTTCTTAGCTTTCTGAGAAAAAGTTTTTCCTTTCATTTGAGCTATTCTGTGTTTTCAGAGTCTTTGTACAAAATATTCTGTGGGTCTTGAAAGATGACTCAAAATGGCCAGAAAAGCTGGCACAAGCCACTTTCCATTATATAATTGGGCTGGCACTCAATGAGTTAAAAGCAACAATATACATTTTAAGAGCAAAATAATAAAGCTTATTTAGACTAAAAGCAATGAAATAGTTATAAATGAAGAAATTTACAAAAACGACAAAAAATGGTGGTCGCATATTGCGCTGTTGCATCACCCATAATCACCCCTCACCGGGACAGCACGAGAAATGTCCACCACAGCCAGCATTCATGAAATGATTTAAAAGCACCTCTGTTTTTTTTAATTAATAAAATCTTTTTTGCCAAAATTCTACTCATTTTCAATAGGTTTACTAATTACATTTTCTTGGCAATAATGTTAGCAGAGGAAAATCTTACAGAATATTTTAATTTACATTCCAACAGGTGGACGTACTCTGCGTACTCTAGCTGTACTCTAGATGTACTCTTACCCCTTATTTCTGCCTGTTCCGTGTGCGGTCCGACTCCGATCTGCCACAGCAGACAGAGCAAGTAGATTGATTGATTGATTGATTGATTTAATTTTATTATTGTGTCATGCATAAACAATATGCCCAGCCCAAAGGGACCCACAAGACACCATTAAGAAAACAAAAAGACCACAAACCAAAAGCAGACGCTTCATAAAACTAATATTAACAAAATAAACCATCCTGATGTTTCTTCCAGGCTTTAGAGACATAAGTGGCTAACTTATAGACACTGAAAGTAAACAACCATTCCATCCTGTCATTATCAGTAATCCAAAACATTTCAGGATTTTGAAAGTACATTTCATTCATCAAAGGTGATCTTAACTCATCATCATCAACTTAAATTATCCTAAATCACAAAGTTTACACATTCTTTGTTCCTTTGGGATGTTTTTAAATCTGCCGACCTCAAGAGCCAGAGGAAGGATTCCTGTTCTTAACTGAGCAACTAAAGATCTCTGACTTCTTGTAAAGATTACACTCAAGTCTATATGTTAATTTTCACTGGCTCCGCTGTGTTGCGGATTGACTCCGTCACAGCTCCGGCAGTTCGGAGGCTTGCGAATCAGATACGCAAGACTCCTATTTTTGCCAGACACTGGAGAAAGTTTGCATAAATTCAGCCAAATTTAATGCAGAGCAGACAGAACGTCAGACAGCGACACAACATTAAAACGCCCTGTTCGTTTTCAGAATAAAACACTCTGTATTTACATATGATCGTATTTCACTTAATTACATCAACAAAACGTCACAATGAGCGGATCCAGGCCTGGAGTCAACAGGTCAGAGGCTTTCAGAGGTCACTACTGACAACACGGACATGGAAAATCGCAAAATTATATATCACAGCACACATCCTTTTTATAGGGACAAATATAGATAGGAAATGGCGTGGGAGTTATGGGAGTGACTAGAGTTATTACTTTATCTTCTGTACTGATATAATGTGCATGATTCTGTAATTACCATGGGAATCCCTCGGCCTCGCCACTCTAGCTGATCTGGGGAATTGATGGATGAGGGAGCACGGAGCAAAACCGCAGCCGAGCTGTAACAAAACGCACATGCACGCGGTGGAAATCTTGGGTTAGAGGTACTCTGACATCATGTAAACACACTGACACAGTATGTTTCCATGATGTTAGAAAAGATCGAATTATCGTGTTAGTCCAACTAAAATTGGACTTTTAAGATGCATACAAGTTGATTTTCACAAAGTGGGATTAACACACCCAGATAATGCGGATGGGGGTTGATTTACTCTGTCATGTATACGCTATAACTAGACCTGAACTGGCCAAGGCGTTCTGCACATGCTCCCTAGTCCCGAAGCTAGGCTTTGACCCTGAAGTCAAACTGCATAAATTAGTGAGGGATAGCATGCTTCTCATTTGTACAAAACAAAATAAAGTGAACGAAATGTGCAGCACTGAAAAGTTAGTTCGATGTGCAATGCATTTGCTGCTTGCTAACTTGTTTGATATATAATGTCATAATTGACTGTATATAAAGAAGGATAACATGACACCTCCTCCAAAGTAAGAATTTCTATCTTGATCGACCCCTGGTGTCTGACTGCAGTATAGGTCATAAAGCCCGCCCCTCCATGTTAGTGAATGGGAAATAGGCCAAACTAAAAACTCAAAGTACACAGCAAATACATTTTTCCCAAAGACAGTTTCTGTCACTGAAGGTAGTTGTCATCACCCTGATGTTTGTTCAAGTGTTTGTTTTTATGATAAGTTCTGTTTTAATTTCCATCATGATTAACAACCATGACAGCCAATTTGTCCACTCACATTGAATGGAGCTGCTTACAATTGGTCAGACAGGTGTTTTGGCGGGAACTCCCCACCACGGATAGTGTGACTGCGCAGTTGCGGGCTCCCAATGACATTACCCTCACAAGATGGCAACACCCTTATACCGAATATTTCAGCGTAGCGGGGGTAAGTGGGACCGTGTCGTCTATCTTTATATACAATATATGGATGTAATAGGTCAACTGGAAGAACGTCCAGTAGTAACCAACTGAAAGGGGGCATATCTCCACCTACCGTGGTGGAGCTGGACACACTTCCATCAATAAATCAATTCTCCCCTGGTGCTTGTATACAGGCACAAGGACAGTCGTCTATTTAAATGGCTTAATGGAGCCACAACCATTGCTCCACCTAGCTGTGCATGAAAACATACTCAATGTGTTAGTTCTACATGTAAATGGCCTTTATGTCAAATATCCAGAGTATTTGTTTGTATTGGAACTTGTTTCATACAAGTGAGATGTGTCTGTACTAGTAGAACAACAGTAGCATGCACACAGAAACAGCATGTAGGCCCTACCACTAAAACAACATTAGCAGACAATTAGCCCCCTTTAATATCAGCTGTGGTACAAACATGTTGCAAAAGAAAGAAAGGAAGCAATACTTGGTGAATTGTTGAGTTAGGAATGTTGAGTAAAGGAGAAAAAGACAGATGGCTGAAAGATGCGGACAACATTGTTTCTCAGCTAGGTTCATTTTGATATGACAGCACAATCTCTGTCCAGACTTAGAGAGCACACACATAGTCCTGGAACTCCCTTAAGGCCCCCTAAGTACCCAGGACCCCTGGTGAAGAAGCACTGCAATACAAGACATGCAACTAAAGCATCATATAAAAACGCTACAATTGCTCCGATTAGTCACAATGTTCCACATGTGCTATTAGTGAGAAGTATAAAATGCTGGGCAGTTTGACAGGGGTTTGAACCTGGAGTCTCTGCAATTAATATGTCAAAAAACAGACAGATGTGACAGAGTGAATAGTTGGGAGATAAAGCTAGAGAGACAGAAGGAATGAATCATTAAAAGGAAAAAAATTAAAACTAAAATCTGCTCATTGTGGTGGGGTACAGAACGTTGCGGACAGATGTGATGGGGGATAAAGCCAATTAATCTCAATTCAGCCAGTGATTCTCCATCCGGGGTACATGCACCCCAGGCATACTCCTGCTGATACTGGGGTCGTGAAATGTTGAAGAGCAGCCCAAGTAATTAGAAAAAAATGATGCTCCACATAATGCTTAGAGAAAAAAAATGATACTGTGTGATGTATGAAGATGGCAATTGAGAAGATGTTTGAAAAGTTTCCTAGTGGATAAACACTTGAAACAGTAAGTAATAAGCATTTGGAATAGGAATTTAGCGAAAAATTGATTAATGGTTGAAACGTCACACTCCTGCCCTCCAAGTGTTAGTAGTAGAAATGCAAAGCTGAACATCATTCCATCCGTCCGAGTTAATGTGGGGACGGCTCATGGGGTTAGCAGACTGACCAAAGTACTCCAGGCGTCCCTCTCCTCAGCAACACTTTCCATCTCCTCCTGGGGGACCCTGATGCGTTCCCAAGCCAGATGAGATATATAATCCCTCCAGCGCTTGTATCTGGGATCTCATTCTTTAAGTCACTATCCAAAGCTCATGGCCATAGGTAAGGGTTGGAACGTAGATGGACCAGTACATCGAAAGCTTTACCTGCTGGCTCTTCACCATGACAGTCCAGCTCCTCAAAGAATCGCTACCATAACACAGTGAAGAGGTTTGTGTGTCCCTGTGATCGATGAAGCTATGTTGTCAGGGACAGTTGCTCCTGGTAGTGTCTGCCAAGACAAAGTGGTCCCGGGGTAGGGGCCAGACTAAAGCCTCATTCCCACTACACAAAAAAACACTGACACCCACTAACATCTGGCTTTTTAATGCAATAGGAATGTGTACAATTAACATTCACTCCTGTGTCAAGTAGCTCTGAGGAAGTCAGATATTTATTGCCTCTAGCTCTGATCAGCTTCAATGGAAACACAACACCTGAACATTTCAGTTGTATAAAAGAGGTACTTTAGCAGATTTTTATAGAATTAATCGATTTTAAAGTCAACTGATATGAACATATTTGGAACATGATTGTTGGTGTTAGTGATGGTGTACTGGAGCTCATCTGACAGGGCTGTGGAGGCATTAACCACTGATACAGATCTTACATTAGTAGCACACAGGTGTAGCATATAAGAATAGGTTGATTAAAGGGTAAAAACCATAGAGGTTTGTTCATTTACTACAAGAGACTCAACAGTGACCAAAAGACAGTCAGTCAGAGGATATTAGACTGGCACATGGACAGGTTAGAGCCTACCCCAACACCAGCACGAAATAACTGACTTTGCTGTACAACCCTGTGCTTTAGCAAGCCTGTGATCATTATATCCATCAGTCAACCACAGTCATCTCTCAGACCAGCGGGCCTCCCCCCCTGCCTCTTTATTGACACATTCTGTCAATACAGCATCAGTGCTTAATCAATACAACATTTGCACTCTTTTTCTGACCAACACGTTTAAAACCTGCCCACCTTGGCTGCAAATTCCCCAGTGGTAACTTACAAGTGGAAAAGCATTTTTACCGCTTAATTACATTGAACAAAATAAAACAGAGAACAATAAACCTTGATAAAAATCCAATTGAGGCCTCTGCAGATGACTCACAAATCTCACAGCAGCACAACTTGTGCCGTCACTCAGGTCCATTTGTAACGTGATTGAACAGTAGTCATGGGTCAATTCACAAATCAATTGTTCTTTTCAACACTGCTTTTAAGCAGACGAGTTGAATAAGTTCATTGCTGGACTTGAATCAGATTTTCATACCAGTTAAGTTTCTATAGTTAGACTGCAACGCAACATATTTGAAATGACAAAGTTAGCACTCAGGACAAAGACAGTTGGCACTCAACTAAGAAATAAGTAGCTCACTATTATAAAACTGCTTAGTCACTGTACGGTCAGCAGTGAAAAGGAATCTGGTGCATGAAGAACTAAGTCATTTAAATCAGGAGAAAGAGTCAAGTTAATTATTATTAAGTTAATTTTAATTTTAAAACTGAACATTTTAAAGTTTTCACCACCGGCCATCAGCCTCTGAGAAAAATATTTGGCTCTGTAGCTGCCAAATGCTCCATGATGTTCAGCTTGTTGTAAACTTCGCCTGATTGCCACTTGGAGTAAGGATTTTAGTTTCCGTTTTGGTAACTAACTGGTTAATTTTTTAGAACAATGATGTTCATTGACACTTTCCAATGGCACTCCATTGACACAGTCAGTACATTTGCATGCACAGTTAAGTGGAGCTATGGTTATAGCTCAATTAGGTTATGTAACTGAACTGTTGCCCTTGTCCCTGTATACAAGCACCGGTGGAGAATCCCTTTATTAACAGAAGGAATGTCTGACTCCACCACGGTAGGTGGAGATATGCCCCCTTTCAGCTAGTTGCTACTGGACCTTCTTCTGGTTGACCTATTACGCCACATTCCAAACAAATTAGGAAGCAGCAAATGGATTGCAACTGTTTTTTTGGGTCCATGTTTTACAAACTGTGAAAACATGGATAATATTTTGGCACAGTACATTTCTTACATACCCTATCCTTTACTTTTTTCATTAGATTTGTTTTCTTCCCATTTTCTTTTTTTTTCTCCCAGCTTTCTTCTTTGAATTCATGCTGTTTGACTTCTAGGTCAAAGCCTGACGCTTGGACTATGGAGCATTTGCAGAACACCTACATCAGCTCAAGTTCGGTTGAGGCGTATACATGAAAGAGTAAATCGACCCCAAAATGCATTATCTAGATGAGTTAGTCCGTCTTTGGCAAATTACACTTAGCAAGATTTCAGTCGGGCTAACATGGTAACATTTATTTTAAAAGTCTGGTTTTAATCCACTAACACAGTAGCCTAATATGATTTTTTAAAACATCATGTACACTGACTTAAGCACTGCATGTAAAAGCACTGTCCATTTAGGGGTGGTGGAATATTAATGTTTGTTGATGTAAATGTATTGCCTTTTATTATTATAATTTTTTGTTGGCTTTCCTGCCAGACAGCCAGCTGCAGTAATGTGTGGAAACATAGTGCCACTGCCCACCCTCCAGTCTCCACTAGTTAGCTAGCTTTGGTTGCTCTGCACTGCACACCACCAAGATGGTGTGCAGTGCAGTGCATGGGAGCTAGCTATTGACACTGCTTATTTGTGCCCTCACAGTGATGGGATGGTATTGTTGATTTTAGCAATAAAAGATACGCTGGGGGTGCCCCGTAGCTCACCTGGTAGAGCAGTTGTTCAAATCTGCTGCCTCTTGCTTCATGTCTAACCTGCTGCCTCTTGCTGCATATCATGTCTCCCAAAACTCCCAAAAATAGTCTATAGTCAAAAAAAGATGCTGAAACCCTCAGTGGAACTTGCAGCTTTGCAGGCTTGTCACTTTGAGTGTTTCTTTAACATTAAACACAGTTATTTGATCTATTGTTAATACAGAAATGCTGATATGTGCAAAACTTATATATATATGTGTGTGTTCCCTTGTTTGTTGTAGTGATGTGTGTGTGTGTGTGTGTGTGTGTGTGTGTGTGTGTGTGTGTGTGTGTGTGTGTGCGTATGTGTGTGTGGTTTGACAGCAGGGGTTCTGGTAGATTTCATGGCTTTTTTCATATTATAGTGATATTTTTTCAGCAAACTGTACATTTTTTGTGTTAAATTATACTTATCCTATATATGCTTTGGACTTGATGTTCCACAAAACAGAATGTGACCCACTTTCGGGGCAACATTTTGCTCGAAACTGGCATTGAGTAAAGTTATTTCCTCTTCCCCACCACTTCTGTTGGGATCCTATTTATTTTGACTTGTTTTGGTTTTATTTTCTCCTGTGAGTCTCTCTCACACACTCACATTAGAATTATTTTTTTGTATCCATTCCATATGTGCTCTGTGGAGCTATCAGTATCTGAGGTATTATAACGTTGTAACAGATGGCATTGTTTTTACCTCGTGAGGGGATGGGTGTTCTGAGCAAGGATGGAGGAATAAGGCCATTAAATAATAATACAGATACAATTTAAATCTTGCTAAAATGCATGTATATACTCTAGTTGTTTCTGTTAAAAGCTCCAACATATTTTTGCGAAATGGGGAGATTTTTAAAAAAATATATATGGAATGATAAAAAATGAGACTTAATTTGGTTTATTTACCGCAGTTTCCCATCTCATGTTGGTGCTATAGTGCCATGTAATTAAGAGCAGCAATGTTTTTGCTCTCAGACTCTACTACGTGCATAATAACTGAAGAGAATAATACATCAGCTCTGCATTTATATATTAATTTATACTTCAAACAACTTGTCTATTTAAAAAGAAGATACATATAATCCCCTCATAATAAATTCTTCAATGGATAACGTCACAACTGTCTCCATTCTCTCCAATTTAGAAAAATTCCATCTTGAATCCTGGCACTACAGAAAATATGTTTCCCAGTACCCACTTCTTTAAATATTTCCAAATGAGGAACGTTATCAATAGAACGCAACATAATTCTTTAAACTCTCTTTCCCCTTGCAAAGAACAAGTATATCCAGCTGTCACTGTTCTCTCTTTTTTTTAAAGATGTGTTTTTTTTTAAATAAATCAGAGAGGCACACAAACACAATTTCACACTTCCATAATCACTCACAAATGCATACACACACAGGTACTGAATGCACACGCACACACACACACACCAGTCAGACAAGAGGGGAGAAATGACACTGAAAGTGCCGGACAAAAAGAGGGAGAAGACGGTGAGGCCGGCCTGACTTGGACCGAGAGCTGTCCCTCTACCAAGTCTCTTCTGTCTAATGTCTGATGCAGGAGAGTGAAGTGGATGAAATGTAATTTTGGCTCACTCAGCAGCAGGGGATCTGGGACTGCCCTGCGCACATCTTCAGTCATGATTAACCCCTAGCATCCCGAATCAAGCTGTTGCACTGGATGGGCAGACATTGCTGGGTGCCATAAGGACTCTGATGCAAGTTCAAAAAATGCACTGCAGGAATGCCATCAGCAGTAACATCACCAAGCAGTTGGACAGCATTTTCATAGTAGCTGCTGATTCCAATGAACTCTACTTTCAACTCAAAGATGTAGCGGGATCAAGGACAAATGAAATTTTGTTTTCAAAACTTTGTTTAAAAGATGACCAATAAATCTACCTTACCTTACCTTACCTTACCTTACCACACACACACACACACACACACACACACACACACACACACACACACACACACAAGGAGAAAATACGCCTCTCAAACACACCCAGTGCTCAGCGTTAGGTTAAATCAGGTTAGAGGGTGAACTGATGACTTAGTGTAATCTGCTGGCTGAGAGTCCATTCACCCGTCTGAGGTGAAAAGCAATTACTCAGCAACCCCATTACTTCCTCTGACCCCTCTCTCAGCCCCACTGAGTGCACGTCTGCATGCTATTGTTCTCAGATTACAGACACATAAGCAAATCTTCCACCTTTATACACAGGTGCTTTTTAATTTACCGTGAATGTCAATGGTGATAAAAGCAGATTGCACACATGGACACTCATAGTTTAGCAGCTCCCCACCAATTATGCTTATTCCACCACTAACTGTGAGCTGAAATGATTGTAACACAATTACAGATTTGTCAGTATTTGAATGTCCAGATAATGTTCAAACTTGACGATGCCGTGTGCACATTTTTGTAACTACTGATTTTTTATATCAGAATTGTAATGAGTGACTGAATTTAGCAACAGGCATCAGCAATATATTATAGTAGTGAAAAACAAAAACTTTCAGGCATTAACTTAGATAATGTATGACAGAATTACACTAGATCAGGAAGACATAGCAGCAGCTGTGGCTCAGAGGTAGAGACGCTTGTCCACTGTTTTGAAGATCGGTGGTTGGATCCTTGGTTCCTGCATTTAAGATGTTGAAGTAGATACTGATACTGAACCCCAAATTGCTCCCGTTGTTGCACCTTAGCAGTGTGTGAGTGACTTTGCCCGAGGGTCGACGTTTTTCTGTAGGCTTTCCGGGAAGTTAGCATCGCCCTGGTTCCTTTATCAAAAAGCTAATGGGATTTTTACATTTGATATTGGATCATTGTAGACAAAAAGCGCTGTGGGAAACAAACAGTTCTGATACTTGGATGTTTTGTTCAGTAAGTTAATCATCACAAATGAACACCACTTTCAGGATTTTTTGAGGCCTAAATGTTAACTCCAGAAATAAAAAGCCAACGTTGGGCTACAAACGAATGGTTGCATCGCCCCTGCTACGAGGCTGTAACGCGGCTCTTGACCGCAGCTCAATGTGATGGCGTTCTGTAGTCTCATTTAGCCACTTGTCAGCAACCACCTTTTTCTAAGATGCAAAAAAGCTTCAGAGTTCACAATGGGGTATTTACTGTTGTATTTTATGTCATAGAGCAAAAGGTGAGCGTCTTTTTGGATTGTGCCAACCACAGACCTTATTTCAGACATCCAACCATACAAAAAACTCATTGACTTTGAGACGAGGGAACTGGAGGTACTAAAATGCCAACTCATTTCTGGGTTTGAGGACACATTCTTGGGGTATTTTCTCTCTCAGTCTGTCTCTCGCTCCCCATGTCATCTGTCTGCCTCTTCACTGACTCCAATAACAGTGGAAATGCAACAAAAAAGAAAACGCAAAGAAAAAATGTATCCATAAATGAGTTCTTAGCCTCGACCCAAATAAAATGGAGGTCAATGGAATCTAAAAATGAAGAGAGGCATTCAAATACAACAGTAACAGTCTGAATTCGTGTCAATTGCTGGGTAATCCATATACCTCACTGTAACAAGTTTTAATCAGATCCAATGCAGAAAGTTATCTCAAACTGATATCTCCAAAATTTTGCCACCCTCTCTATTAGGCCTGGCGATGTGTAATATTTCATACCTTGATAACTTCCTGAAACTCCACAGAAACAAAATAAAACTCACCCAAACCATATTGGTTACTTTTACTAGTAATCTAGTTAGGGTGGACAAAATAAATCCTTAATTCACCAAGTTAGATGTAAAAAACATGCCCAATGCTGGCTACCGGCTGTTTACAGTCCTTTAACTTCTTCCTCCATCACTAGGTCTCACTGTGTCTGAGCTCTGGTGGTGCATATTGTGAACTACATACAGTGAGTTCAATAGAAAGAGGAGTGCCTGTATTTGAGACAGTATTGAAAAACATACCTTTGGGGTTTCTAAATAACCTGGTATACTGTAGCACCTTTATACTGCCTAAGTCTATTACATATATCAACATTTGTAAAGTGACATAGTATAAGTGCTGATATGTGATAAGGAGGTGGAGGAGATGAAAGGTGTGTCACTTGGGCAAGATGACTGCCAAGCTGTAGACCACTGATTGAGACCATAAAAACCAGTGAAACTGGTTGTTTTTTAGCAAGTCATTGCTGCATTTCCAGCAGCTTTTTAGCCACCAAATATGGGTGTTTTTAAGCCAGTCCTCACTGTGTTTGCATGAGGGATAGACACAAAAAGTGGTTGTATTTTGCTGAGACATCACTGAGTTTTAGGTATTTTAGGATAAAACATGATCTTTTCCTAAACATAACCAAATACTTTGTTTATGCGTAGTTGAAAAATAAAGAAATGCAAAGTTTGAACATATCTGCCACATGTAAAATACCCATGGTTTGCAAAAACATACAGTAAGTTTAATAGAAAGAGAAGCACATGTATTTATGACTGTATTGAAAATCGTACCTTTGGGATTACTGGTATACCTTAATACCGTGATACTGCCCAAGCCTACTCTCTGTGTTTATGTCCTAATTGTAAAGGTGCAGCCATGGGAAGCGCAGGCGTAAAGATAACCATCTCTCAGTTCTCTCTGCTAGAGAGAATGATTAGAGGTCTGCGGCCTGAAATAACTCTTCCTTGCTGCTGCTCGGCCTGTACTTGCATCATCAGGTTTAGGATTTGGAGGGATGAAAAGAGCCTACCTACCAGATACAGATTATTAACAATTGTTCATAGACGTATACTCCAACATACATGGGGTCGAAGCCCAAATCAGTGATGTGCTTCTTCAAGCACAGAAATAAATCAGCACAGATCCTCCCACACACACTGCAGCAACACACAAACAAATAAATACACTGCTGATGCTGAACGTACATGGGATGCACAGGGGCACACAGGCACAATTAAAGCAACTCTGCCGCCACACTCGGCTGGATTCCACGGCCAAACACAGGGATTGGGAGAACATCTGTGCTGCTGAACTGGTTGCAGGATTCCAGAATATAGGTCGGCACTGCAATTTATTTCTGTTTCCTCCGCCTCGCTCTCTCTCTTTCTCTGTCTCTCTGTCTCTCTCTCTCTCTCTCACACAGACACACACACACATTCACACTCACACTCTCCCCATCCTCCCTCCTCGTTCTTCCCTGTTAACTCAGCGCAGTGCATACACAGAGGAGGCATATGAGGACAAACACATAAACACTGTGCATACATAAAAGGGCAGATCGAGATGACGAAGAATGAAGGAGAGACTGTGAGCAAGGATTGGAAATAGGTTTTTGTTGCTGTGACAACCACACAGCCTCCTTCACTGCTGTTTTTCTAGACATGCATGCTGTCACACACACACACACACACACACACACACACACACACACACACACACTTCCCTTACCTTTGCAAATGTCGCCTCAACCTCACTATTCTGACTTTCACCATGCACACACACAAATGCTATTTACACATGAAAAAGAAGCAGAGCATGAGGTCAGGAAAAAGAGATGGAGTGAGAAAAGGAGGAGAAAACAGAGTCTGGAAGAAAATAGTTTATTGATATTTGATTTTTTAAATGCTCACCACAGTCAGTCCAAATGATCATTTAAATGGTATAAAGGATCTTAAAGGTTGCATCAGCTGTGTGGCTGCATGTCAACAACATATGTAGTGTAATTGCCATAGGCTGGCCAATTATAAGCAGAGAGGGCTCCAGCGGTAGCCGTGGTGGTCAGTGGGCACGGTAACTGTTGCTATGGACAGCACCTAAGTGACGTCACAGCAGAGCAAAAAGACTTTCTCAAGATAATACCTCTGACATGGGCAGCACAGCAAGCAGGGGCAGGTAGCAGCATGCAAACAGGCTGTAAACACGCCACACTGACTCATCATGTGAAGCCATTGTCTTACAGTGCTGTTTACAGAAACATGTCAATATCATCAGTTTAATTCAGTACATTGCAGTTTGTTTTCTGATGAAGCATATAGACGACTTTCTTGCTTTACCCACTTTTTGTGTTTTGTCTAATTCTGCCCAACCCTTTGAAATCTGAACAAAGTGGCCTAATTTTTCTCAAGGACCAAGGAAGATACAGTTAGCAACTTAACATGAAATGACCCCAAGACATTAGTTTAAGTTATGAGGAAAATTCCAATATATTTTTTGGGGTCCTTCTGGAGTCTGGGTGAATATAACAGAGATATGAGCAGAACTGCTGTCTGACTCCTCATTAAAGGGATATGTTAATTTTTTTTAAAGTGGGGTTGTATGAGGTAGTTATCCATAGTTAGTATGTTACATACAGTAGATGTCAGCTGGCACGCCCCAATTTCGAGAAGCAGGCTGGAGTTTGACCTGAAAGCTAAGCAATCTTCTGTTGTGGAGGGATCAGCGACAAAGTCAATTTTAGCTACCTAAAAAAAGTCCAATCTAAAAATTTCAATATCAGGTTAAATTCTGTATATGCCATTTTGGGAGTATTTTCACTGCTTCATCTTAATGTCAGACAGTGAATTTCAAATGAAAAAGAAAGCTGCAACATCGCTCTCTTCAAAGCCAGACTCCATTAAGAAAAACAGTGATTTAACGTCACTGAACACCGGAGCTGCTGGTCTACTGCTGCCTCCATCAGTTAGTTTGTGTTATTGTGTGACTTTGGCAGTAAAGCTGTTACAACTTCCCTGTCAAAATAGGTTGTTTTCTTGAAAGGTAAAACAGTGAAAATACTCTCAACATAGTGTCCACTTAAATGTTTTCAAAGGGATAAAAATATTTACAATGACATTTTTGACTAGTAGAAATTCCTTGTTTTGGATATCTAAAATTCAGTTCTCAGTAATTATAAAAGGAAGTGTATATATCTCAATATAATTGTTACTAATGGTAACAAACATATTTTTCTAATATCTGCAGTTATTATTATCGCCACTGATTGGATGTCACAAGGGTCTGCCATACACTGATGTGCAGGAGTTAAGAATGAAGTGGAGTGACGCAAAAAAAATCTTCGATGTTGTACAGTATTGCGAAGATTCAGAACAGCAGTGTCTAACATGTCTACAGTGCTCTTCACTGTTGTTCTTACTCATCATTCGTTACTGGCACATCATTTGACAATAGCATCAGTCCCACTTGTGGTGCTCATTGGATTTTTTTTATTTTAGCTGCGAAAGCCCAGGAAAACATTTCCCAAAATATTGCAGTGTTCCTTTAAGTAGTTTTGACTACAGCTTGGATTCTCTGTATTTTGAAGAAGATCTTTACATTTTCTTTTGGATGAAATGATTGATCAGTGCTAATAGGACCCAGATGAAGCTCATATAACAGCTGATCTTTTCTTAATTGAACAACATGGCGTGCGTGAAGCTGAATGTTGTTCAGACTGAGTTCTGTTCAGTGTGCTGTGTACTGATCTCTGTCAGGCTCGCCGTGTTCTCCAGAC
Organism: Plectropomus leopardus; assembly: GCF_008729295.1. Classification (NCBI taxonomy): domain Eukaryota; kingdom Metazoa; phylum Chordata; class Actinopteri; order Perciformes; family Serranidae; genus Plectropomus; species Plectropomus leopardus. Next base: position 1,440,006 of record NC_056473.1, on the reverse strand, counting down.
AGATGACCTCTGAGGGCTTCATGAAGCTTTCAGGGACCGTCTTTGGAGCAAACAGCCTAATATAACCCCTGGTGACGCTAGATCATACAGACACAAAGCACAGGCCACACCGTCTTCAAGCTGTGGCCCTGTGATATCCCCCACCCGCACCTCACCTCCAATTAAGGTCATAAGACCTCTGTGAGACAAAACAACAAGACATGTTTCTCACTTTTCTGTTTCTGTAAGCTCTCTGCTCTCCACACCCCCGACATTCATCCTCTCCTCTGTCTATCCATCTCCCCTGTCGATTTCTCTTTTTTCCTCTTGTTCTGTCTTGTTCCCATGGAAACTGCTGGTCTTTCCGGTAAGGTAAGGAGAGCTTGTTGGAGAGAGTTGCGTTAACTGTAAGTTGTGATGTAATCAAGACAACAGTTTCCAGGGCTGCCGTTTATGGTCATGACAGTGGTAGGCTGCTGACGATCAGGCTTCCTCCTGTCTGACTGTGGCACAGAGATGCTCTCTGAGGTGGAGGCTCTGAGTGTGTGTTTGTGTGTGTGAGAGAGATAAAGGTATACTACAAATACTGCTGTCTCATCCAGTTATTATCTTCAGTGTCTGTGTATGTATTGCTTTATTTGTAGAGCTCTGAGTGCAGCTCCTGCTGCTACATAATCAGGTCGGCAACAATAAAAAGGGGCTGACAAAAGCAACCTGGTTACAGTCAAAGGTGAAGCAAGGATATCATGCGTCTATGTAGTGCAACAGCTTACAAAAGACATCACAAATTACAAATAATGAAAACCCTGGCGGTAAGGACAAATGTCTTCTCTCTTTTCATTGATTAAAGCAACATTATGTAGAAATTCAGTTCAGTGCGCTTTGGCGGCCGCTGAAGGTCTCTGAGTGCAACACCACTCAGTGCGTTTATATGATGTTAGAAAATGCCAAAATATTATGTTAGTTTTACTAAAGCTGGATTTTTAAAATACATGTAAACATGTTCGTCTGACTGAAATCAGACTAAATCAAATCTAACACCGCACATAATTTTGGCTGTAAATCGAGCTAATTCCATCATATAAACACCTCAGTCAGACTTGAACTGGATTCAGCATTCTGGGTGTGCTCCTCGTTTGTTGTGCCTGCCTTCCTCCGTGTTTATGGGTAGGGACTGTTCACTTATGAGGAGGGAAGGGGTACTGCAAAACGGGTCAGGCATTAAAATATATATATATAAGCACTGAGGAGGGACTTGTGTTTTAATTTTGGCTTAAGTGGGGGACATACAGCTTAAAAAGATAGTATTTTACATTCATTTCAAATTGAAAAGCCCCCCCCCCCCCCCGATAAAAAAAGAACAGTCCCACAACCCCGGCACAGAAGCCAAGCGATGTCTTGCTGTGGATGCAGCAAAACATATTTTAACCACCAAAAAAATCAATATCACTTTTAGTGTACACTACATTTGAATCTTGTTTTCTCTTTACCTTCCACCACAGCTGATGGAGGCAGCGGCAGAGCAGCAGCTCCGCCATTGATATAATGGCTTCAAATCCCCGTCAGTAAGGCAAAGTAAAGTGGTAAAAAAATTCTAAATATAGGCTACACTTAAACTAAAACAAGTTTTTTAGGTGGCTTAAAACTAATCAAAGAAGGCAAAGTTTTATGCAGCATTTTTCTACCCTGAAGTTATGATAAATTAACAGTTGTATAGTGATGCGGTCTATATCATAGACTGTATAAATAATATAGGTTTATTGCAACTAGCTGAAAGGGGGCATATCTCCATCAACCATGGAGGAGTCGGACATTCTTCTGTCAATAAGTGGAGTCTCCTCTGGTGCTTGTATAATGGGACAAGGACCGTATGCCAATTAAATGTCCTAATAAAGGCAACTCACTAAACTGTTCATGTAAATGTACCTGTCATAAAACACAAACAGCGCTGTTACACCTCCCCCTTGTAGACAACTTGTATTTCTTGACAAGCTGTGTGATGTGGAGAGAGCGGCCAAAGAACCGTGTTGACTGACAAGGTACAGTAATATGACAGATTTGACTCTGCCAGCATTTACAGCCCATTGTTTGCAAACTGTTTGCATGTTCAGTCTGTGTGTATTCATGACATGCAGGCCATACAGGCCAAGGCTTAACGGCTACATTGGAGAGGGTCATTTATTATTTGCTAGTTGAGGTAGGTTTGTGAAGTTCCAATCTTATAAGGCCTTCTTGAAGATCGAAAAGGACAGAGACAACATGAAGTTAATTATTTATTTATATGCAAGCAAAGGACAGAACTTGGGTGAGACACGTGGGAAAGCTGCTAAACATGAGACAACAATGACACCGCTAACGACACAGCCTGTGTCATTATCTGTCATGAATAATATCTGCAGGAGTGTAAACTCTGACATCACATTATTGCTTTGCCTAACTGACTTGCTTTTTATCTGAAGGCTGGTGTGTGACGTAGTGCCGTTGAGCCGTACACACTTCTCGCAGTCCGCTGGTCACTAAAAGCAGTTGACCAAGAGCAAGAACAAAACAGCGGCGCAGTCTGTTTCCTGCTATTTAAAGGGCAGATTATTCAGATTGCAAGATGCGCCTGCATGCGGTTCAGATGTTTGGATAAGTCAGGTGGAACATGACAATACAGCCCTCAAAGTCCCAGCATTCTTTGTGGCATGTTGTGTGTTGCACAACATTGATATGTGTTCAGGATGTCTCTTGGACATAATTTAGGACACATAAAGGACTTAGGACAGTGTGAGGCTGAACTGTGTGTGCTGATGCCAGCTAACCCAAATATGCCAGCGGCAGCATGCACACCGAGAGATCAGCTTCTCACGTTTCTGCTTGATTTTTACACTCCTCCTCACATCACTGTACACTTTTCTGCATTGTAAGGCTGTTCTGGAGGTTTCAAAAAATGATTGACCCGGTACTGCCACCGCCTCTCATGCCTGCTTTACTTCTGCTGCTTTTGATGGATACCTGCTGCTTCCGCTCGATACCTGCTCGTGCGCTTTCACCTCGCACAGAAGTAGATTGGTTTGACATCTGCAATTCGCCAAATCCGTCTTTTCGATTTCAATCCGCCAATTCTTGGCGCACCGGGCTTAAAATCCAAAACACACCCATGACTAATTCAGAGTCTAAATACAACCCCTCTGTGCCATGGGCCGCACCTTAATTAGCAAAATGGACTTTGGCACGACCTAAATGCATTTGCGCTATGCGATTTAGACCATGTGCTATAGTTTGTCTAAATAGGGCCCAGTTTGTTAACATGATGTTTGAAAAAGTGGAATTATTGTGTAAAAACTGAATTTTTAAAATACATGTAAACATGTTATTCCTACTGAAATGGGACTAAGTGGAATTTCTCAAAGCGGGACTAACACATGTAGATTATGCAGTTGGGGGTCTATTAGTCCCTGCGCCGGGCTGTGTCCCAGACGTTGAACTGCATAAATTCATAGAAGAAACATCTCATATCTCAACATTTAGAATTAAGTCATTTTTACAAAGTATGTGTCATTCCAAAAAATCGAAAGTGGCTCCCCTCCCATGGTTACTTGCGCCTGGTTCACTCTGCAGCATGACAAGCAATGTGACTGGAGTTGCTCTCAGACTTTCCATCTGTAGTATTAATGGTGTCTTCTCTCTCCCCCTCTCTGATGTGTCTGCCTGACACCGCCTGCCTGGAGTGCCTCTGTGTGTTAAATCTCCGCCTTCAGTCTGCCATGGCACAGACCTAAACCCCCAGAGTGGCTTTGTTGTGCTTCTGCAGTAGAATCTCTGCCTTCAGCCTGTCTGCTGTAGAGCTGAATCTTAGCATGGCTCTGCATGTGTGTGTGCATCTGCAGCTGAATTAGTTTCCAACTTTGATGTCACAGAGCTGAAAACCCTCAGTGTCCTCTCTTCTGGCTTTCCCTGAATCATAGAAAAAATTGATAATGCTTTTGAGCTTGTGGAGCTGATTGTGCCCTGAGCTTACCTTGGCTTGACTGACTTGTCACTGTGCATTCGCCTGTTTGAAATTCTGTTTTTATTCTTGCACCTATGAAGCCTTTCAAAAAGGGGCGTTTAGTCTCTTTGTATTTCTAATTTCTCCGTAAGAGAGGTTCAAAACTGCAAATATTTAGACATTCAGAAAACCATGCCAGACTCCATCTATGCGGCCTACATACATCGGGACAAATTGCCTATTTTGGATTGTTGGACCCCTTTGGATAGAACATTTTAAAGAATGCTGGACTGAGACTCTGCCCTGAAGGTCAGGTGACCCCATATGTTTTAAGGTTTATAGTGTACCTTGGTGTGCATTGTATTGTGTTGTACCTAGATTATTTGTTAGGGCTGGGTGATTAATTGGATTTTAATTTAAATTACGATTTTGGCTTCCCTTGATTTTCAAAAGAAGATAATCGATTAAATAATTATGTGCAGCATGATGAGCCTATCAGTGTTGCTCCCATTTTGTCTTTTGTTTTGTGAATCAAGTGCACTCTTTCCTCATGCTCCAAAGTACAAACAGAAGTTTCAGCATGGGTTGAGAACAGCGAGCCCCAGCGCTCTGCCTCTCTGGTTGTTTTGACACTTCTCATTTTGTTTTCAGACAGCGTGTGCAGTGAGAGAGAGAGCACAAGCGGCAACGAGCATAAGCGGGGAGAGCAGACGTGTATGTGCCAGTGATGATGACAGTGAGGCTGCAGTGAGAGGAGCAGAGAGTATGACATGAAACGTGGCTGTGTGATGTGTCAACAGTTGAGGCTGTTTGTCAGAGAATAAATGCTACACTTTTGAAAGCCCAGAGACACGTTTTCATGTGTAGCTTGCCATCTGCTGATTAAAGTGACAGAAGTTTGCAAGCTAAGTTAGCTTCCCACTGGAAACAGACCAGGCTCCCTTAAGGTGGACTGTTAATGTGGACCAGCTTTTCTCATTGTAGTGACACTCCCAGCTGCTTCTAAACAAATAATGGAGAAATGTCTGTCTACTGAGTCTCTCCTGAGTTAGTGAAACAATCATTGATCCCAATTCAACATGTATTTAGCTGTTATTGATACAGTAACTGTTATGTATTGTTAAATTATATTAGTTGGGTTAGGTTTTAATACTATGTGAATGTGAACAAACTACAGTAATGTGCAAGATGTGTTACAGTCATGGCTGCACCACAAAGCTTTCATTGTTTTTTAGTTCACTTGTATTTAAAGTTAAAGGACATCCAGTGTTAAAAATAAACACCAGAGTTAATGTTCAGTAACTGCATGATGTTCTGAAGGCCAGTGATTAATCATGTTAAATAATCGTGATTTCAATATCAATCAAAATAATCGTGATTATTATTTTTACCATAATCGAAAAGCCCTATTATTTGTTGGACAGGACACAATAACCAAAAACTCTCTCGCCATACTCTGATCCAATAGTGTATTTATCACATATTCATGTAACTTTTCATAGAAATTGCACAATGCTCACATCCTGCAGGCAAAACTGTGGGTGGCAAAATGGAAATACTTTATATTCAACAAGACTTAATGTGTTCAGAGACAATATGAAGTTTCTCATCATGTTTGTGCATTTTTGATGACTGGGCTGTTTGTGTAGTCTGTATGGGCCTCAGACAGCCAATAGAGTGGTGCAGTACACTGTAAAAAAGTTAATTTGTTTTAACTTACAAAATTAGTGTTCTAGCTGCCTTAAATTTTCAAGTTGACTGAATTTGAGAAGACAAGTTGAATCATTGCAAAATTACCTCATCTTGTCTTCTCATATTCAATCATCTTAAAATTTTAAAGCAGCAAGAACACTAGCTTTTTTAAAACTTAAAACAAACAGTTCATTTTTACAGTGTAATGAGTCCTGGAACCCTGAAATGAGTTTCCCTTGTCTCAAAGTCAGTGGGTTTTTTAATGGCTGGATGTCTGAAATGAGGTCTGTGGTTAACACAAGCTTAAGACATCATGTTTTGTTACACAGCTTAAAATACGCCAGTAAATACTCCATTCATGAACTCTGAAGCTTTTATGTGTTTTAAAAAAGGGGGTCTCTGACGAGTCCATCAAGCTGGACACGGCTTTACAGCCTCGTTGTGGTGCTGATGTCATGCAACATGAGGTAGTTCATTTCTAGCCTAAAGTTAGCTGTTTACTTCGGATGATTGCATTTAGGCCTCAAACATAAAGTAGTGTTTATTTGTGACATTATATTGCTGAACAAACCATGTAAATAAACATTTGCTTGCCATGGAGCTTATTTTCTGCAATCCAATTTGTAGTTTGAGTAATTGTAATTTTCATTTTTGTGTGAAGTTCTTGTGTGGAGCTGTCTAAGGACATAAATTAATTTCCGTGTAACCTGACATGAAGTTTCGTATTGTACCGTATTGTACCATATTATATAATAGCGTACCGTACAGTACCGTACAGTATTGTACCGTACCGTATCGTATCGTATAGCATCGCATCGCATCGCATCGCATCGTATCATGGAAAACCTAAGAATGACATATCTGTCATTAAGATGAAATATGGTATCTTATCCTGTCACTGGGCTGCTCAGGTGATGGATTTTAGACAGTAGCCTCTTAAAGCTGCTTTTACAGCTGCACAACAAGGAGAGAAATTCAAACGCAAGTCAGTTTCTAAACTACACCCTGTTTGCTGATTTTCTCTCTTCCTACATTTTATCTAATTTTCTTCGCTTTCCACTTCTGTTCTCTTGTTTTTCCACCCTTTTCCTTTCCTCCATGACTCCGCTCCTCCTGTTCTCACCACTCGGTATCTCTCAACCTCTTACTCTCTTCTCCTCCAATCTGTCTCTGCTCAGTCCCGTGATCCAGCCTCATTCCTTTGATTTAGTCTTGGTATTCTTGCTTTTTCATCTCTGTAGCTCAATTGTGCACTCTCTTTTTCATCAATTCCCCCTTCAACTTTCTGTCTAGCCTTCCTCTTTAGTCTGCTTTACTGTCCCCTCTATTTCCCTTCCTCTGTCCTCTCCTCCTCCTCACTTCTGCACCATAAAGTAGACGGCTGGATGATTCATCTCTCCCTCTGCCCCCGGACTGTTGTGATCCTTATTTTACTGCACAGTTAAAACTGACTCCCCCTTCATCCTCCGTCATCTGTCTGTCCTCTGCAGCTATTGACACTTATCAGCCAAAGCGTCTAATGTTAATACAGATAACAGCCTGCACTGGAAACAAGCGTGCCTTCCTCTTCTAATTATTGTTCTTCACATATTTTATGTGAGCTTTGAATACAGTCAGGATTTTACAGTGCTATTGATCTGATCTGGGAGAGTTGTTTGTGCAGCCATTAAACTCCCAGGCACCGGTTTGATTTAGACTGGCTCCTCTCGATGAATATGGCCATCTACAGTCTAGCTCTCCTCCTCTTGACATTATTCATCATGATGAGACACACTGGTCCATGTTTTAATCATATGTCTGCTGCACTATTGCAAGTGTAAGACTTAATGAATGAGTCAGTGTTTGCTCACTGATTTTTTTTTTTTTTTTTATCTCATTTAGAAATGCATCTATAACAGAGCATGTTGCTGCAGAGTTCACTCTAAATCCTTTTTGTAAAATCTTTTTCTATCGGACCATACTTTAATTTAAAAAACATTTGCCCCTTGTGCTGTTGGCCCCAACACCAGACAAGAACACTGATACTGAGTGTTTCTACAAAACAGCAAAAGTGTTTTTCAATTCAGTGCAATGATTTTATAGTTCTGGTTTCATACAGGGAGAGGTTACAGGACTGTAAACAGCCAGTGGCTGGTAAAATGTTCTGCTGTTTGTCAAATTGTCAGACCATAAATAATAGTTTAAACCACAATTAATGTTATGGTTCCTTCAACTTTCTCTCAGAAGCAAAAATCATCATTTAAATTTGAAATCAATATCAATATCAATATCGACTGATATGAATTATTTTTCATCTTGATAACATTTTTAAACATATTGCCCAGCCCTAGAGGTGCTTTTTAATGAAACTGATTCTTTTAAAATTCCAGAGATACATGTTGGTAGAAGAACTCTGTCCTTTTCTGCCTTCTGCCTTCATCAGTCACTGTGTCTTTTGACAAGTATAATAAAAACACTCATTTTGACCTACAAAAAAAAAAAGAAAAAAAAAGTAGTATACAGAGGTTAAAAGTATTTGTTTTCTCTGAAGCATTGTCTGCTGAGTAATCCTGCGTAATCATGGACACATTTCCAACACTGCTGTGGACTATCCATCCTGTTCTCCTCCGGAAGTCACCAAATACAGCTGCTTTTGCAGGGCTTTTGGTATAAGATCCCGACTCCAAAAGGCACCACCTTTAGCGTCCACATGACAACTGAGAACATGGCCAGACAAAACCTGTTTGTGGCGTTTTTCAGGATGGCTACCCAGCTGGGCGACACCTGTTGTGTCAGCGTGATACACGGTTTTGGTTGAGAACGTGGCCTGACAGGACCTGCTGCGTATGCATGATACTCTGCTGGACGGCGTCAGGTTGAAACGCTGCTTTTAACAATGTCATATAAGGAGCATGAAGGTCCTAATCTCTGGTTATCATGTGGGAGTGTGGTGTTTGCTACCCATCTGAATGTAGTGTTTCCACACCTTACCATGTGCCTCCTTCCCCTTATCCTAGCTATCCACGCCAGCTTGGGTGTTTGTTGACATCCTGGCATTGGTTGCCATGTGCTGTGGTTGCCTCAAGATGACCACATGCAGCCCACTATGTGACTGTGTTTACATCACGATAGCGGAATGGATAATTGATCTGTCGATCCATTCACAGCTTATCAGATCATATGGATGGGTGAGAGAAGCAGCTGTTTGTGAGGGAATTCAAACTTTTAGACACAGCAGAATGAATGTTGAAGTTTCAATTTCTATGCACCTGATGTTCTGTTATGCCGTCTCTGCCCCAAGTATGCTACAAATAACCAGTAGCACTCATAGTTAACAGTCCAGCTCCAAAAATTTGTGGCGACAGATGTGTTATTTGTGGCAATCCACCACAAATAAATGAATGTGTGGGAAACCCTGTAGACTTCCAATAGACTGTAAGGAAAAATGGCACAGAAAATGTAAAAAGCAGTTTAACTGCAGCTTTTACAGATTCTCAGTCTCCAAGATAATTTAATGTATGCTGTGCTTTTTCCTGGAGCCAATATAATTAGCAGTGTGCCCAACATCCCCAGTGATATCACCGTCTAAAGGTCTGAATTTGGTTGGCAGTAAAAGGTTTACCAGTGTCTAGCTTAGTTATATTCAGTTGAGTGAATAAGATGGAATAAGATACCATTAACTGTGAGTGCAGCTGTGCAACCAACTTCATTGGTAATGAAATAAATGTCTCCTTATTTCGGAGGTTGCTCACACTATATATATATATATATATATATATATATATATATATATATATATATATATATATATACATATATTATGACCATGATTCTTCAATCAAACTGTTTACATGGATGCGAAATAAAGTGATGTTATAAGATGTATGTTTACATGCCAATTATTAGCCAGTAGGCAAATTGAGAGGAGTTACCAACAACCTTTTTTAGCAAAATGACTAAAATGTGTGCCCCTTGTTAATCTGCTGTCCCTCTCTCTCTCTCTCCCCTGAGTGGGGACCCAGATGCCATCCGAAATGCACTAAATCATAATGCAAGGCACTACTAACCCCCCGCCCAACCCAGCAGGTCCTCTGCGCACTGCAGACGTTGTTGCCATTTTTAGTCTACTCAATAAGCTCATGAGATGTCAACAAAAGGTAACATTTTAACGCCTGTTTTCTTTAGTAAACAGAGAAAGACAAACACCCACCATCTGAATTGATCTTTCTTTATGGCCTTGTTAGCTCATAGTAAAACATACGTCATTCAAACTCAAGCAAAACAAAACTAAACTTGCCAAAACCATGTTGGTTAGTCTTGTTAGTTATTTAGTTATTTATTCCACTGTTCTACCAATCAGCAACTGTGGTTTGGTTGCAACCACAGTAATTCACTGAGTAAGATGTGAATATAAGCTGTTTGCCTGCCATATCTCTGCTCTCTCTCTCTGCTGTTAGGGGCACGAGACTGGCTGTTGTTGACCGGCTGTTTACAGTCCTGTAACGTTCTCTTGACCATTCATAGTCTGCTCAGCTGCGTGTTGCACTATACTAATTTTCAGTTTCACGAGATGCACACTGCATGTAAAACATCCTCATTACAGCCTCTCCACCATGAAGTTAATAGAGAGATAAGGGGCTGTATTTATGACGCTACTGAAGATTACGCTGTCTGGATTTCAAAATACCCTGGCACACCGCAATACCATGATACTGCCAAGCCTATTAGACATCAGATGGGAGAGTCTGATGTCTAACTTAAAAATTAACAAATCAACTATGTTGCAGTGATTGTATGTGTATCTCTTAAAGGACTTGTCTATATTGTGGAATTGAAAAGTGTTAGTGCTGTCATAACTCAACTGTCAACAAAAGCCAGGTGGCTCTTGGGTATTTTAGTGACTAGCTAAGAAGATACAACGTGTAAATGTTTTTGTGCTAAACATATCCCAGCTGTATGTGTCCTGATGTCAGTCTGCTCAACTTTAATACTGAACCTTTAAAACTGAATGCAGAAGCTCTCAACCTGCTGCAGCACAGGTACAAAAAGTAGAAAAAAAAAGTCATTACCAGTATAGTTGTGCTGTTTATCTGTAGCTCCACTTCCTGCTGACAGACACGTTGCGGCGCTTCCCAGGCACAAGTATCTTTGTTAGTCTTGAAGTCTTCATCAGTGCAGCATGGTGATTTGGGAGCTGCATCAGGGTCTCAGGGCTGTGTCTGGCTGCCAAATGTTGATGAAATATGCATTGGCCAGAGACTGAGTCGAGTGACCTCGCCTGAGAAGTTTGTGGGTAAGTGTGTGGGTTGCCTGTGCAGGGGGTAACACGAATAAGTCTCCATGGAACTGTTTAACAGCTCTTGAGCTCAGAGTGTGTGCTCCATCTAGTCAGCCTGTCTCACTGCTGTCATTGCAAAGTCATGCAAGGTGTGCATGGGTGTGTGTCTGTGTACAAGGGCATGTGTCACACCATGTCCTAACCTGATGCGAGCGTCAGACTATTGCGCCACATAGCGTTATATTGCACACTCTCCGTCCACATTGCATCCGTTAAAATGGAACTCGCCACGTCGAGTAAATAAACCACTGACCTATCAGCTATGCACTCAGAGACATAACCAGAAAAGATGGGTGAGAACTTACTTTCTCATTATCCTCACTCTTACTCCAGCCAGATGCTAACTTATTGCAGTAACCCCCACATTTCTATCATGCCTTGTGCTGGTCTGAGTAGTTTGTAGGTAAGTTTGCTGTATTACGTTCCAAAACACAGATGGCACTTTCTGTCAGTGTTTATAAAGTGTCTGTTCAGAACATGCTGTTTTATGCATACTGGATATTGTCAATTTTTGGTAGTTTATAGTTTATACCATTAATGAGTTGGCTGTTACACTTCAGGACACAAGCTGATTTGCTGATGAGTTGGAAGTCATTTTCTCATTGTAAATCAATGATAAGGCTTCAGCCAAACTTCTTCAGCATTATGTTGACATCTTCAGTGAAAGAAAATGGACGAAGGCTAGAGTATATTCAGGTAAATGGATAAATTTAGTGTACTATAGATATCCCTATTTTAAACCCAGTGAATTGTCTGTTCCCTAACCATTGCAATGCTGTCAGTACGAATGACAGGAATATAATAGAAACAGGGTGTGCAACAAGTGTTGGTCAAAATGGTGTGCTGCATTGCACTGCATTGCAGTGCATGGTGGTGCATGGCGCTGCATCTTTTGCAAGCAGTGAGTACAGTCCAATAGGAAATAATGAAATCAAACAGATTTATTTGCTGATGCTAGCTTGCGTCCACCTAGGACAGGGGTCGGCAACCTTTACTATCCAAAGATAGTCCAAAAAAATCCAAAAATCTGTCTGGAGCCGCAAATTCAAGTCAAGTCAAATTTAGCCTATCAATATTATTAATGGGTCTATATGAGCATTCATGTTTTATGTTGTTCATGTTCATGTTTTACCACTATTTATTATTTTTTGTTGTATTAACTTTGCAGCATTGGTGATAAAAGGTAGTGGCAGTACCACCATACAAAGCTATGCTAAGCTAACACATGGCTATCCCCTATGTGGCTAAACTCAGCTAACTACGCTAGGCTGGCTATCACATGGCTATCACAGCCCAAATAGCAATACCACCTTCAGCAGACCCAGGCTCTATTTATGCAGACTCCAGGTAGTGACTGTGCTGATGCTACCTTCCTGAGCACCACAATTGTCAATATACTACAACTCACATACAAGACTCAAGCTAAGGGAAAGGATAAATTTACTTGGATTGCAGCATGGTCTCACACAGAGAGACTCAAACAGGCCACTCCCACTCTAAATACCATCACACTTCCTGGATTTTCTCTGAGAGGACTGATTGGTGGATCTCTCCACTTGATCTCAAGAGTTGTCCGTTCTGTGGGTCCCCCTGCCGGTCCCCAACTACCATTGTTCCTCCTAATCCAAATCCACTGACTGGATTTAACTGCCTCATCTGACATTTCCCTCTCTGTCTTCCTCAAACATTGTCCCTGCACTCCCAGCTCCCCCAGGAGAGAGGTAGCTGATCCACTACAAATCCCCTACATCCCAATTCAACTGAGCAAACCTTAGCTTTCCATCCTTTCTGCTCAGCTTCTGCCTGTAAGTCTGTGTACCTCAGTTTCTTCCTTTCATAGGCTTCTTCCACTGAAGCTTCCCAAGGGACTGTTAGCTCAATGAAATAAACGATCCGTTGACTCACCGACCACAGCACTATGTCAGGCCTCAAATTAGTACAGACTATTTCCTGAGGAATAACGAGCTTTCCTCCTAAATCTACCTGCATTTCCCAATCACAAGCTCCCTCCAGGGGACCACACCCCTGCCTCCTCCCTAACTTACTGCCTCTTTGTTTCTCCCCCTCACAAACACACTGGATATCTAGACTCTCTTTTTTAAAACCTCCTGAATTCACGTGTCTTCTCTCCTCAATACCTGCAGCTAAGCTTCTCAGCACCTGATTATGTCGCCACGTATACCGGCCCTGTGATAAACTAACTTTACAGTTTGACAAAATATGTCTTAAAGTTGCAGTACCTGAACACAATGGGCATGATGGGTTGCCATTTACCCAGAGTTTCAAGTTCTGGGGGGTTGGCAACACATCATATGTAACCCTTAACAGAAATCTAATATAAATCCAAACTCCACAGGTCCCTCCAACTAAGCTTCCTCCTCTCTACACTTTCGCAATTCAACCACTGACCCTGCTTAGCCTAAACCACTGCCTTAGCACCCCTTACAGTCTCCTCTCCTCCTGTCTATGTACCTGTTCCACTACCAGTTTTCTTCTATCCTTGGGGCCTACTGTATTCCACACCAAATTGAACATCACCTACTATCTCTGCATGCCTAAGAGCAGCCTCTGCGTCCTGAACTGCCACTCTTGGATTCCATTTTCTCCCCTTGGATGGATTTGGAACCACACTCCTTACTATTACATCCTTACTCCCGGCTAACAACAACTCTCCCCTAACCTTGGTGCACTTAAATTCCTCTGTTAAGCTAGATACTGGCAGCTGAAGTGTCCCTTTCTCATACAATGCCACACTACTTAGACACCTGGGAGCGCCTAACCACTTCCTAATATATGAGCTAACCACCCTTTCCATTCTCTCCACAACAGATACTGGGACTTCATAGATTGACAGTGGCCACATTAACCTAGGAAATAACCCAAACTGCAAACACCACAACTTCAACTTTCCTGGGAGCCCTGACTCATCTCTTCTATCCAGTCCTTTATCTTTTCTAAATTGCACAACCTGCTGAACATCATTCATTAGCACTGTTGCCTCACAGCAAGGGGTCCCTGGTTCGAAATGCCGGTTGGAACAGGGGTTCGGTCCGGGCGGGGGCCCTTCTGTGCGGAGTTTGCATGTTCTCCCCGTGTCTGCGTGGGTTCTCTCCGGGGTCTCCGGCTTCCTCCCACAGTCCAAAGACATGCAGCTCAGGTTGATTGGTGACTCTAAATTGCCCTTAGGTGTGACTGTGAGCGTGTATGGTTGTCTGTCTATATGTGTCGGCCCTGCGATGGTCTGGCAAACTGTCCAGGGTGTACCCCGCCTTCCGCCTATTGTGAAATCTGCCGTACTTATACATAATCTAATGTCCTGAAAATATGCTTTCACTAAGCTGACAACTATTCCTGGTACCCTAAAATATTCAAAAGCACTGCAAAATAAGGCTATGTGGCACTGAACCAAACGGTAGCCAGATATAAAAATACTACATGCAGGTGTCTTTTCTCCTTCTTGGCTGCCTGAATCTGGTGCCAGATCATGCTAGTATGCTCTAAGCACCCTGAATAACCTGGGAGCCCCACCTTCTGCATCTTTTTTTTTTTAATTTTTTTTTTTTATTGATAGTGTCCACCACACAATATATACATTATCATATATACAGACACCAGTGTATATACAATATATACAATATATACAAATGTACATATATACATAAACATTCAGGGTATCTGCAAAATTAATTAAACATGTTAAAGGATTCGCAAATGTCCAGAGTCTTCATTGCTTTTTTGTCTTTTACACCATGTAGGGAGATCATATAAAACTCTACTTCCTTTATAAATTGTTGTATTTTTGGAGGTTTTTGATTCCATTTGCACTTGTGAATATAATACTTGCCATACAGTATAAGTAAATTCAAGATGTAACTTTTTCGATGTTCACTAGCACTATTTCCATAGAAAAATAAAACATCCTTTTCTCTCAGCTGAATATTGGAGCCAGTCTGTACATTGTAGAACTGCTCGACCTTTGACCAAAATATTCGACAATAGACACATTCAAAAAACAAATGGCAAATAGTTTCTGTCTCATGGTTACAAAACACACAGTTTCTCTCCACAACCCCAAATCTTACAACAACTTGATTTGTTGGGTAAATTAAATGTAATATTTTAAAAGCTACTTCCTTGACTTTATTTGTTACAAAAAATTGCTGATTAAACGTCCATACAGATTTCCATTTAATATTTTCAAATTTTGAGTTCCAACTGGATTTTGACTGAGGGGTTGAGGTTTGGTGGTACAATTTCCTAATATATTTATTGCTACATTTGTCACTTATTAACTGTACTCCACCTAAGGAGAGCTCTGATGAATATCGTGTGTTCTCCTCTCCTCCCCCTTGCAGAAGTGTCAGCAGTCCAGTAGGAATTGCGTCAAATACAATTGCATATTCTTTAGGAGTGATGGGTATTTTATATTTCGTTCGAAATTCTGTATAGCTGTACAGCTGTCTGTTTCTATTTAATAATTGCATGACAAACAAAATATTGTTTCCCACCCAACCATCAAAAAATAATGTTTTATTTTTATATTTGATATCTTTGTTGTTCCAGATTAAAGATCTATGTGGAGAGAAACTGTGCTTGTATATCATTAACCATGACATTAAGGCTTGTTTATGGAAATTAGACAGATTGACAGGAATCTTGCCTCCATCATAATTACAATGCAGCAAAAACTCAATACCACCCACCTTCCTGAATAACAGTTCTGGGATAATAAACCATAATTTGTCTTTTTCTTTTATATATTGTTTGAACCAGTTGATCTTAAAGACTATGTTGGCTGTACCAAAGTCTAACACATTTAAACCTCCTTCAGAGTATGAATTACATAATACATTCTTTTTTAAATAATGTGGTTTATTTTTCCATATAAAGTCAAACATTTTCCTGTCAATCTGTGTAATATGTTCTTGTGGAACATCCATGACCATTGCTGGGTAAATTAGGCGTGAAAGACCTTCACTTTTAGAAAGTAAAACACGTCCATTCAGAGATAAATCTCTTACCAACCAAAAATCAAGTTTCTTTTTCACTTTTTTTTACCAGAGGATCAAGGTTCATATTTTGATTTTTACATATTTTTATACCCAGATATGAAACCACGTCTTTAATAGGAATCCCACTGATTTCAAGTAGGTCATTAGGCTTCTCTTTTAAGGCAAACAAATCACACTTTCCAATATTTACAGTTAACCCTGAAACCCCTGAAAATTTATTCAGGCATGCGATGGCTTTTTTAACCTCCTTTCCATTTTTTAGAAAAATTGCAGTGTCATCTGCTAGTTGGCAGCACTTAAGTTCTTTCCTGTCTAATTTAATACCGCTAAAGTTGCTTTGATTAATGTGCACTAACATGGTTTGCATAACTAAAAGAAATAAAAAGGGTGCAGCGGGATCTCCTTGTTTAATCCCTCTACATATATTAAAGCTCTGTGTTGTGCCTGTAGACAATCTAACTGAACTTTTACAATCTTTATATAACAGTTGAATGGCCGATTTAAAGTAACAACCAAATCCAAACAGATCTAAGGTTTTGAAGAGAAAGCTATGAGCTACTGTATCAAAAGCCTTATAATAATCCACAAAAAGAATGTAGCTGTCATCTTCAAGCAGATCACTGTAATCAATCAGGTCTAAAATTAATCGGACATTGTTACTTACGTGCCGTCCTTTCATAAAACCTGACTGACACTCATCAATAATTGTATTGAGGCAAGGTTTAAGTCTCTGAGTAAAGATCAATGAAAATAGCTTCGCGTCGTTATTAATTAAGGTTATAGGTCTCCAATTTTCAATCAATAACAGATCTTTGCCTGGTTTTGGTATTAAAGTAATAAGTCCTTGAGACATAGTGGGCGGTAATTTACCAGCCTCAAGCTTCTTCAAATACACATAACAGAAAATCTGCGATGTCATCTTTGAATTCTTTGTAGAATTCACTGGTCAATCCATCATTGCCCGGAGATTTATTTTCTTTCAGTTTAGATATACAGATTTTAATCTCCGCAACAGTTATTTTTCCATCACAAACTTTCTTGGAGTCTTCATCAATACAATTTGCTACATTCTTTATTGAGGAAAAAAAGGTTTCATCAGTATTATGAAGCTTCTCAGCATACAGCTTTTCATAAAAGTTTTTAACATAATAAGAGATTTCCTTCATATTTACTGAGGTCTGACCATTAATATCAAGTTTATGAATGGAGGAGAGTTCAGCGTTTCTCTTTTCCAAGCTAAAAAAATATCTAGAATTTTTCTCTCCCTCCTCCATCCATCTCCTTCTGGATCTTATAAAGGCTCCTTTGGCCTTTTCTTCGTATAATTGACCCAGTTGTAGCTGAAGTTCAGTTAAATTAATTTTATCTTCCTGAGACAGTTGGTTCTTTCCATGTGTTGTGATTATCTCTTTAACTATACCATCTTCTTTAATACGTTTATTTTTTGCTATTTCCTTACCTCTCTGAATTGCCCACCTCCTAATTTTATATTTCATTAACTCCCACTGACCACAATATGAGTTCAAAGTCTTACCTGTTATCCAACTTTCTTTAATAATTAATTTTGTAGTATCTAAAAATCATTTGTCCTTTAATAAGGTGCCATTAAATTTCCAGTAACCTGTGTTAAATCTTTTATCTTGTAATATATTATTTGAACTTACTGACAGGTAAATAAGTTTGTGATCTGTGAGCACAGAGGGCTCAATATATGTATCTATCACTTGTTTTTCCAATTCTCTAGATATTAACCAAAAATCTATTCTAGACTGTTTACTCAGATCTTTAGTATTCCATGTAAAGGAAGATTTATCAGGATTTCTATGCCTCCAAACGTCAAAGCAATTTAAATTAACACATATATTTTCAAATTCTGCATTTTTGTCCGCTCGTACAGCGCGGTGTGGTATACAGTCTAGTGATGGGTTTTGGACTGTATTCCAATCACCACCTAAAATTAATTTAGCTTGAGGGAATGAAACCATAATTTGTGAGATATCCTCCTCATATTCTTGAAATAACAATTTATTTTTTACGTTATTATTTGTTCCATATATATTCCCCAACACAAAGATATTATCCATTAATTCGACAACTAAAATAACCCATCTTCCAAAGATATGTGTTTTACTTTTCAAAATCTTTCCTTTAAAGTTCCCTTTTAGAATAGCAATGCCCAACGATCTGTTACTACCATAAGACATCCAGATGTCATCTCCCCACTGGTTTTTCCAAAATGTATAATCTGACACTAAGGCGTGTGTCTCCTGCAGAAAATAAAAATCAGCCTTAAACTTTTTGCAAAACAAAAAAATTGCTTTCCTTTTCAATATGTCTCTGATACCCCTTACATTAATTGAACACAAAGACAGTGACACACTTATATGTATCAGAGTTTCAACACCTATTACTCATACTCAAATTAACAGTTATAATACCTTATATTATTTTTTTCTGGCGGGGGCTTCACTTTCCATGTCTGGCCTGTCAGGTAGTCCCCTTCTCAGGCCGCAGTTCCTTGCCATCGATTATGGCTCTGACCCCAACGAAAAAGGCTTTTCTTCCTTCTTTTCGAGCTGCTTCAGTTTGGGGCCACAGCTTGCCTCGGGTCTCCTTGTCCTTCGCCGTCAGGTCTTCCCCGAATCGAAGTTTCTTTGAGGACAGGTACTCGGAACCTTTCCCCTTCTTCCATATGATGTCTTTTGTTGATCTTGTTGTGAACCTGATGATTACTGGTCGCATTTTGCCTTCCATTCGCCTTCCGAGCCTGTGGCTGATGTCGATATGGAGGAGAGGGTCTCCGACCTCCGGCGCGATCACCGAGCAGATCTCTGTCACCCGCCGTTTGACGTCCTCTCCTTCCTGCTCCGGCAGCCCATACAGCCTCAGGTTCCACCGTCTCTGGTACCGCTCAGCTTCGTTTAGTTGTTCCTCCAGCTCCGATATTTTCTTCTCCTGTGCAGAGGAGACCTTTTGGATCGTAGTAACGTTTTTTTTCATATCTTGAATTTCATTGAACAAGAATTCGGCATTTTCTTTCAAATCTTTGATACTTTCCGTATTTTGTTTAATGAGTTGGCCAAGCTCATCTGCCTTCTTCTCCAGGCCATCAGCTCTTTCATTTATTTTATCTGCCAGCATCCTCACAATGTTTTCTTGTATGTCGGCAAGCGTAAGCTGAACTTTGTCCTTCTTTGAGGCCGGGGTACCTGACTCAGTTTTCCCCTTCTTAGGAGCTGGTGCTGTAGGTCCAGAGTCAGAGTCAGGTAGTGGCACTCGTTCGGGGCTATAACCCTTTGCATAACTATGCATGTCCAGGGCGCTTGCTTCCATGTCTTTAGGAATATCGTTGTGGGAAGGTGAGAACAAGTTTCTGCTTACTTTGTCAAATCTGTGTCTTATTTTCCCACGTCCTCGTGCTCTTCCTCTGCATCGATCCATAGAGGAACTGGTTCAATTCCAGCTCTGCATGAAAAGTTTTCTAAGCTGGTAGCTTGCTGCTAGCATAAGCTAGTCAGAGTCAGTTTAATGCCTTGTTGTTGTTTGGCCGTTTCTGGTTCAATGGAGGTTTGTCTTAGCTTCCCCCCACTCTTTACTTAATCAATGTTCAATTTTTCATTCAGGTATATTCGTTCTTTCCTTTGAAGTAGGTGTGAAAAGTCGAATAAGTCGTCTCACGCCATTATGCTCGTGTCCGCCCCCACTACCTCACGGGTAGCTGTGAGGTCCTGACAACGGAAACCGACCTTCTGCATCTTACTTTATCAGTCTCTCTTTAAATTTGGTGCAGACTCATTTGGATTGATATTTGAGCTCTGCTTGGCTGGAGACAGACGGTATTTTGTGTTGGCGCATCATTGCATCTCACTGGTAAAGGGCTAGTGGGTTTTTTGTGCATAAGGAAAGGGGTTCTAATTGCAACCTCTTTTCAAATTTTAGCTGGCAAAACCTTATATTTCCTTACATTTCCAAATAAGTGGTTGAGGTGCATGTGAAAAAATGCATTGTCCCAACACATGCTCAGAATGAAGATTATGCTGTAGGTATAATTAGGTATAATGCTGTATACCTAATGCATACTGGGCCCCTGAGTAGGGATGAGCATGACAAGAAATGAACACTTAATGTAAGAAGATGCATCCAGATGTGGTCAAAGAAAACATTCTGGTTCCACTGCCTACTCCCAGATATCTGTACTGATGACTGATGGCCCAACAGGTCTTTCTCCCGTCCAATAGCCCTTAGAACTTGTTTGCATTTATCCTATATTGTATTATATAATAATAATTAGCCTTAGTTTATTATCTCTGTCTCACTTTAGTACCTTGCTTCAGTGGAGACCAACATTCTGGTGTTGAAAACAGCACTAGTGCTTATTATTTTTCTCTCCCTTTCAGCTGAATCCCTCTGCTGTGAAATTAAGTTTATTTAAGGGCGCTACTGGGTTGCATATTATTATGATTATCAGTATTTGGAAATTAGTGCTGAAAAATATGTTACTTGGATTTGGGATAATATATATTTATATAGATTATATTAAAATAAGGATAGGTGGATGAATCATTGTTTATCTCAAGTGGATTTTTAATCACTTTAGCTATAATAGACTGTTTCAGTTGTTCCAAATAACCTGGGAAAATTGGTTTGATTTCATGGAAAGAAGACAGTAAGCAACTTTTAAAGAAATGACCCAAAAAATAGCAAGACATTTGTAAAAAAGTTGCAAGAAAATAAAATAAAAATAATAGATCTTAATAATGATAACAATTCTGTAATCTCATTTAAATATAGAATTATAATAAGTATAAATTTAGTTTTCTTGATCCTTTTCTCTAGTCATTTGATCATTTTCTAATTCTTTTTTTAAGCCAAGTTTTAGGTCAGTTAATGTAATTATTTTGTCAATTTTGGGGACTTTTCATGCCAAGTTTTGGATTTTTCTTTTTCTATTTTTTTAAAGAAACCCTGTTTCAAGGGTTTAAATACTTGCAAAAGGCCTCTTAATGCTGTACAAGAAAAGCAGGGTTAAATAACAGCCACGTTTGAAAAGATAAATACTGTAGTTAATGTTTAACTTTCTGAGTATTCATCTTAATGACTCTTTTGTGATGAAAAAAGTAAGCAGATTTATCCCTTTTCACATTCACAAAAGCTTGTGAGTGTGACAGTACCCATCTGACAGGGAAGTTTTCAAGGATCCATCTGCTGTTAGAAAAATCCAAGAACAAAGATATGACAGTGTCCTGCCAAAATAAATGTTATTCACCTCCTTTTTGAGTGCTGTTATTTTTGCATCTCTTTTTTGTGACTGTGGACATTTGGAACCAGGCTGAGACATAAAATAATTCATACTGGCCCTAATTAAATCATCCTCTATTGATAAAACATTAATTATCATGTATTTCCTGGGTGGTATTTTAGCCTTCATGCATATTACATTTGTTTTGCTCCAGTGTATGAGAAGTCATCTGGGGTTATCTTTGACCAATGGGGCCTAGCTGTGATGATGTGCTGGTGGTCCTGACAGAAATGATGATTTAGTGAGACGCCATCATCACAGTGACGAGCCAGCCACAGGAAAATCCAAAGTGAAAGCCGAACAAGTGATTTAGCATTTGAGTCATTATTCAGCTTTGATCCCCACCGCTCACTGAATGTTAATTATTGTATCACAGCGTAGCCCTGCTTTCCATGCAACTTTGATTCACTGATGTTTTTCATTACTAAAACATCACAGAGGGCTGAATAGAAATAGGATAGCACAACATTCAGTTTAATTTAAGTGAGTCCTCTCAATACTGAGGGGCAAATACATGCAGCACCTGCAGCCACTACAAAAGATGCATGGAAATGAGCTGGGCTTTGTCAATTCTGCATTTTAATTTGAGACATTATTTTGGAATATATTCCTCATCTTAATGCAGTTTCCCTATCATTAAATAGCTGAGTAACTTTACATTTTTTTTTTCATGATTAACACCTGGACCTGGATACAACACTTTGTCATAATTACATTATTAATATTAATATAATCTTTGTACCTGACATGGTCTGTCTAAACTCACTGCTGTGTAAAATCTGTAATGTTATCTAAAGCAGAGATGACGAATATAGGTATTAAGGTTTTATATATATATTATACATTATGTTTCACTTTTGTGACTGGAAGCATGTATTGCTGTTTTTGATTAAATTCTACACTTGGTATTTAAGTCATATTGTACAGCGGGTTGTCCCTGTTTATGCATGCATGAAATAACAAGTTAAGAATGCACTGGGTGAAGTAATTAAGACAGCCTTATAACAATAACAACAATAGCAAATGTGTGTAAAGCGAAACAAAGCGTCCAAAGTATCCATGTCATCCACTGACCTTTCGAAAGGATGATTGAAAACTGCATGAAGATTTTTATGTAAACACCTTTATTTTATTAGCTAAATGACAGAAAGCAGCACAAAGACATGGAATCAAATCTCCCTCCCCCTTTTATCCCTTTATCATGATACAGAAACATATTTCAGAATTTAATATTAGTCTTTCTCCTCAGCAGCAGTCACTTATCGAGCCGGACTGAGCTTTTTGACGTCACATCACATGCCATCATAAATTACCTTTATTAATTTTATGTCAATTACTATTGTTATATGTTATGTTATTGTTACCATTATTGTTGGTGTGCATCTCTACCCCTCTCTCTCTTTCTCCCTCCCTGTTTTTCTATCTCTCTGTCTCCTCCTCATGTATCATTTTGTCATCTACTCTAATTTAACTGTTTTTTTTATGACATCTATTGCACGTCTGGCTGTTCTGAAAGAGGGGTCCCCCCTCAGTCACTCTTCCTGAGGTTATTACCATTTTTTTCCTCATTACAGGGATTTTTGGGCTAAGTTTTTCCTTAGTCAATGTGAGGGTCTAAGGACAGAGGGATATCGTATGCTGTAAAGCCCTCTGAGATTTAGATTGAGCCCTTTGTGATAATGGGCTTTATAAATAAAATTGACTTGACTCGAATTTTAATCACCCACTGTGGAGCCTTTTTGTCCTGGGCTGTGCACAAATCATGCCAGTTGATGATGTTTTCAGTCAGTATGCTTTCTATTGCTATTCTGTAGCGGTTAACCAGGATCTTGCTCTGGAATTTAGCCTTCCTAAGTTTCCGTCGGAAGTAGAGCATTTTCTGTGCTTTTTCAACCTGGGTGCTGATGTGTGATGATCAAGATAGGTTCTTAGTGATGTTAATTCCAAAGAACCTATAGCTGTTCACCTGCTCCACCTCAGCTTCACTGATGTAGACAGGAGTGTGTGTCTTTGCCTCCTTCTTTCTAAAATCAACAGTCAGCTCCTTGGTTTTTCTGACATTGAGCAATAGGTTGCTCTCTGTGCACCACTCTGCAAGGCTGTTGATTTCCTCAGTATGAACTCTCACCGTTGTTAATAATATGGCAGGTGATGGTGCCGTTGCATACTTCACAATAGAGTTCTCCTGATGTCTGGGAGTGCAGTTGTGGGTGTACAGTGTGAACAGGAGGGGGATGAGCACACAGCCCTGGGGGGCACCAGTGTTGAGCACTAATGTAGTGGAGGTATGAGTGCAAACCCGAAGTCTCTGGGGTCCGCATATGAAGAAGTCCAGTGTCCAGTTGCAGAGTTTTGTTCTGAAGCCCAGAGTTTAAGTTTTCCAATCATCTTAATGGGTGAGATTGTGTTGAAAGCTGCGCCAAATTCAACAAACAGATTCCTGATGTAGCTGTTCTTATTCTCAAGTTAAGTGAAGACTGAGTGAAGAGCAGTAGATATGGCACCCTCTGTGGATCTGTTGGTTCTGAAAGCATACTGGTGAGGGTCAAGGCTGGCAGGGATGTTGTCTTCGATGTGCTGGAGAACCAGTTTCTCAAAGCACTTCATCAGAATCAGGGTAAGAGCCAGAGGGTGGTAGTCAATAAAATTAGACAAAGCAGACTTTTTAGGAACAGGAACAATGATGGCTGTCTTAAAGCAGGAGGGAATGGTCTCTTGTGAGAGTGAGATGCTAAAAATGTCAGTAATAATAGCAGCTAGCTGATCAGCATGTTTTTGTACATGCCCTGGAATATTATCTGGACCAGCTACCTTATTTATATTCACTCTCAGCAGGAGTTTTCTCACATCTGCTGTGGTCACTGAGAGTGGCATGTCCTTTGGAGGTAGAGACTTCACAGCTTAGTCTTTGTTAAAGAGTTTAAAGTGAGCATAAAATGAATTCAGCTCATATGGCAGCGTGGCCTCACATATGATGGGGGCACTCCTGCTTTTGTAGCCTGTGACATTTTGAATCTCCTGCCACATATCTTTAGTGCTGTTGCTCTACACTTTCACAACACACACAGCCACATCCACACTATTACAGCAGCGCATGGAGATGCAGCAGCCAGTTGCTTCTCATATCCTTGCTACTTTTTTGTTATATTTTTCATTTTTTTTCAACACCATGGCCCCTTCTGCTGAGTGACAACTTTCAGCACTGGGAAAAGTTGTGTGGGGCTTGGACTGTATGCAACAGACCGCGAAAGGGTCCCTACCGACGGCATATGCCAACAAGCCAGTCAGACCAGAGGGGATGGCCTGAATTGGAGTGGGAGCTGTTCCTCTACCAAGCCTTCCTCTGTCTAGTGTCTGATCACAGGAGAGTGAAGTGGATGAGATGTGTTTTTCGTTTTCTCAGCAACGGGAGATCTGGGACTGCTCTGCACACATCTTCACAGAGACATGGTTAAAACCTGACATCCTGGATCAAGTTGGTACACTGGATAGGCGGAACTAGTTGGAGATAAACACTCTGATGCAAGTTTAAAAAATGCACTGCGGGAATTGAACAATGCCATCAGGAGCAGCATCACCAAGCAACTGGATGAAATCTTCATAGTAGCTGCTGATTTTAATCAGCTCATCCCTCAACTCCAAAAATGTAGCAGGATCAAGAATAAATGTAATTTTGTTACCAATAAATCCACCTTGTACCTTGTACTATCACAACACATGTGGCCACATCCACACTGACAACACACACAGCCTCTTCTACACCGACAAAACACACAGCCTCATCCACACACTCACAACACACACAGCCACACCCACTCTCTTACAGCACACACACACAGCCACATCTACTTTCTCACAACACACACACACACAGCCACATCCACTTTCTCACAACACAAACACAGCCACACCCACTCTCTCACAACACACATAGCCACATCCACTCTCTCACATAGGCACCACCATAATTAATTTATGATCCAGTCCTATGATTTATTTTTGTCCCTATCTGACCTTGAATATTAAAAGTCCTCAAGGATCTGTGGTGCTTGGCTGAGTCTGAGGAAAATGTGTGCATGTGCACACACACACACACACACACACACACACACACACGCACACCTCCCTGCACAGCTCGAGTTCTAATGGACCACACATCATAACCCTTCATTTCTCTTCAAATACCTGAACTCTCTCACCTTCCTTCTGCACCTCGTTTGCACTAATTTCCTCCATCTCTTTCTGCTCCTCTCTGTGGAGCGTCTGAAAATAGCAGCCAAGGGAAAAGCGGGTCAGGTGCCATGTGGAGGGGGTTCTGTGTATGGTGAATTTCTCTGTCTGTGTGTAACCTAACACAATGTCAGACTAATGTTTCTCCATACATTTGAGATTAAAGTTTTTTGTGACAGCTGGTATTGTTTTAACTCATGAGTCCCCCCCATCTCTCTCTCTCTCTCTGTCTGTCTCTATGTGTGTGTTACTGTGTGTCATGGTAAAATGTTGTCCTGTTGACACCTGTTGTCAAGGAAACTACGACAGAAGTCATTTAGTCCATGGGCCCAGGCCATAATTTTCACTCATTGGTATCACTCAATGTGTCAAATTCTAATTGGGTATTTTGAAAAAGTCTATATGTATAGATGATATTTCATCTTCTGAACTCTTAACAGGTGGCAGTATACTCATCAACCTTCAATAAGACCAACTGTAAAAGCAAAGAATGAAAAAAATCTTGTTATATCGTTTGTACAGAACATGTAATTCATAGAAAAAATAAAGAATGCTTTAGCATTCATTCACTTATTTAATCCGTCATCCGTTATTAAAATTTTTGAGGCACTTTTCCTGGTAATTTGCCTTTTTGAATTATTATTATTATTATTATTATTATTATTATTATTATTATTATTATTATTATTATTATTATTGTTGTTGTTGTTGTTGTTTTGCCATTTCTTTGATTATTTCTTTCTTTGCTAATTTTTCAGTAATTTCTTCTTTTGTTGCTCCTTACTGTCTTCCCATGTTTCCCATGGGTGATTGCTGATTGTTAAATAAATGCTGTTGGATATGGGAGAGAAATGTTATAAAGTCTGATGTTTTTGTCGACATGCTGTCAACACGCACTTTGTGGATGTATAATAATATCTCTCTCTCTCTCTCTCTCTCTATATATATATATATATATATATATAATACATCATATATTCCATTGCTCCAGTCGTTATTACTTTTTTGTCACTTGTATGTAAACTGATGTTGCTTTTGGGCACTTGCTGAAATGACTGATGATCTCTTTCTTCTTGGAAGGACAGTCTCTCTTAAAAAGGTTTCACTTGTGTCTTTGTGTTGGCTTTATATACTACAAACATGCCCTTAGGTTCAACCTAAGCTAATATGAGACTTCAGTAGTCTTAGTTGGCTTAAAGCTGCAGTTGGTAACTTTTATAAGAAATACTTTTTCTGCTGAAACTGTCACTGTATACACACAGACCTAAATGAAACAGATAATCTTCAAACAAATTACACTCCTCTGTCTGCTCTCTTGCTTTAGCACTTCGAATGGGATCACTGGATGTAAACAACAACACCCAATCAGAGCTGACGAGTCTCTAACGCAGCTGTCTGTCATGTCATTCTCTCTGTGAACTGTGGTCAAACTGTCAAACTAGGCAACGCTGATCAAATATGAATCAAGATTCTGTTACTGCATTAGCTTTTCTGATGTTTTCAGAAACATTTTAGTGTACTGTTTATCTGTAACATGAGAACATGACCTGACCACCATATTGGAAACACCATCCGGACCAAATTTTTCATGTTACAGCTAAACAGTCCACTAGAATATGTTTCTGAAAATGTTTTAGGTTAGAAATAAGCAACATGGTAACAGAGTCTTGATTCATACTTGATCAGCGCTGCCAAGTTTGACAGTTTGACCGAAGTTCACAAACAATTATTGATATGATTTACTGCTGCGTTAGAGACTTAGTGAATGTCATCAGAGGCAGTAGGAAGAGGAGGGACATGAATTTTTTCAAAGACTGTCTCATGAACTTCATTCTGAATATAGAGATCTCTGCAAATATGACACAAAGTTATTTTCATAAAAGTTAACAACTGTAGCTGTTAGTAGGTATCTTGGTCCTGGACCTGGTGGTTGTATGTGTGTATGTATAATGCATATGCTGTGTTACAGCCACAAACACACATGAAACTAGTTGAGTATACTGTACCTTGTGTTTACATAAGGTATTGGTAATGTTAATATTTTAATGATTATGCAAACAAAAATACTGATATTTGTGGTTTTAAATATAAAGCTTTATAAAAAATGATTTCAGTGTATGTACCGGTACCTTTTCAACATTTTCAGCACATTTTAACAATACCATGACAAATACTAATAGTTTGACAACCATAACTAAGACGTTGCATCTCCAGTGTTTTGAAAACACTATGACTCGATATCAATGTGAAAATCTGAACTTGTTTACACCAAAACATAACAGCTTTTTGTCAACTTTACAGGCTATTTGAAGGTTAACTCCTGCATAGATGAACATGCAGATTGCACTGTGCAACCTCACAGAGTAAAAAGATAAATGCAAACACCAACACACTAAGGGGTAATGAGTTCCATGCAGAGTGGTACCTTGTGTAAATTTGTAAATTTGACTATGCTCTGTTGGCTGTGTTTATCTCAAATCCTGCTTCACTTAATGTTTGTACAAAGTGCTGTAGCTGGATCCTCACTGGGTCAAGCTTTTTCACAATCATGGAAAATGATTTAATGCTTCAGTCCACATTTGAGTGTTTTTTTTTTTTTTTAGAGTTTTGGTTTAGTTTGGATTTTTATCATTATTTCATTTCATTTAATTTCTTCTTAAACAACATTAAAGAAAAATGAGAAATAAATCTACCTTGTACTTTGTACCTTGTAGTTTGGGGTTTTATCTGTCAGGAACCAGACCTATTTTTAAAGTCACACTAAAGAAATGTAAAACATCTCTAGCATGCAATAGCTGTGTATATCAACATTTGACATGAGGATGATTTTGGAGACTCACAGGGGAGTGTTTGATCCAGGCTGCTCTGTGCTGTCTATCACAGCATCCACAGTTTGTCATGGTTTGTCATTAGATGGGATCCAGGGGGTCCAAAGAAAAACAGCCACACTTAAGTGCTCTGTTGAAGGGTGACTTATCATAAGGGTTCCAAAACTTAAGATCATCACCTTAGAAGATAAATGTGTGATATTGTTTCAATCTGAAAAATATTTTATGAAAATACATCTAAAAATGCTCTCTTGGAATAGACTTTTTAATGATGTTATAGCAGGGATATTCAATGTGCTTTGCTTGGGGGCCACCTTTGCGAAGTAAAGTAACAGGAGACCAGGGGCCAGTCACAGCAGCCCCATACATGTTTCTAGGATTTTAGGAGGTTTCGAGGATTTATGTCTATTTTTTAGGAATTCAGGACATGTTAGGACTTCAGCACATTAGAAACTTTATGAGGTTTCCAGGATTTTTGGACATTTCTAAGATTTAAGGATGTTTCTAGGCTTTTAGGACATTTGTGAGATTTTACGAAATTCTTAGGGCTTGAGCACACTTGAATTATTTGAGGTTCTTAGAGTTTTAGGACATTTCTAGAATTTTAGGACATTTCTCAGATTTTGGATGTTTCTAGGATCTTAGGATGTATCTAGGATTTCAGGACATATCTACTATTAAAGGGCATTTCTATGATTTAAGGACTTTTTTGGACTTAAGGACATTTTTAGGATTTAAGGACATTTCGAGGATTTTAGGACATTTCTCGAAATTTCAGAACGTATGAATTTTAGAATGTTTCTAGGAATTTAGAACATTTGTTGGACTTTAGGATGTTCTTAGGATTTTAGTACATTTCTAGGATTTTAGGACACATTTCACTAAAGGACATTTCTAGGATTCTAGGATGTTTTTAGGGTTTTAAGACACTGGAGGCTTAGCTGGGACCTCTGTCGGGGGTGTGGGGGATCCTCAACTGGCACCACTTGTTTTAATAAAAAAGCTCTATTTTGATACTGTTTTATGCAATCTGGCACCTTGTGTATACTAAAAGTACAAAAATTATTTCCAGTGTGAATCACTGGATTTGGCTTGCCGGCCGTATGTTGAGCATCACTGCACTTAGATTATTACCTCAGAGGATAAATGTGTAACATCATTTAAATCTGAAGTATTTTCATTTCATGAAAGGACGTCCAAAGAATGCCCCTAACCCTCTTTCTCAAAATAGCTAATGTTACGATGTTATAGGCCATCAGCTGCTTTAAATGTGCTGTATAAGTACAGATCACAATGAAGCTGAGTGAAAGCTGAAGCTGTATTTCAGAGGTATATATTTGATTTTTTCACTCATCTGTTGTCTGCTGTTTATCCTAGGATTCAAGTGTCCTGTCTGCTCCAAGTCTGTGGCGTCCAATGAAATGGAGGTTCACTTCATCATGTGTCTAAGCAAGCCTCGCCTCTCCTACAATGGTAAGGATGGTCTTTGTCTCTTTCTGCATGTAGCTTTTCTGTATATGACAGGAGGCTTGATGCGGTGCATAGGAAAGGTTTGGCTCAGTGATGTGCCAGGAAGTAATGAACTGATAACTGCCCTGGTTTTTACTTTGGTACTTTACGTTTTTCATATTCATTGGTGTTGTGTCAGGTCTCCTGACACTGCTGCTGTACTGATAAATATGCATGACGAGGTGGGTGGGTCTACAGACCGATGCCTGTTGTCGAGCTAGTCCTAAGAAATGATGAATATGAATGAGAGAAAATGAGGAAAATCATAAAAATTCATAGAATTAGTTTACACAAGCTGACATATTCAGTCATGCACTCTTGATACCAACTAAAGCAAGGCTGCTCAGACCCCTAATGGTATCCCCTATCCATCCTTACTGCAACATAAAATCACTGTAGTTTTACATGCGTTCCTGCTCCCATCTGAGGCCTTGAAATCTGTGTTTCTTTGAACCTCAGTTCCGATTGTCCATAGGCCAACACAGCACAGTGTTAAGTACAGGACTCATGAACTGACAGAGGTGCATTAAATACCAAGTTAGTCCAGTGTATGAGCTGAAACTAGTTTATTTTATGCAAACCGTCTAAACTTCCATTTGTCTTAATGACACGTTCTGGCAAATTAAAAGTACCATACATCAGCAGCCTGATGTATGGTAAACCCATACATGCTGGAAACATTTTGTGCAGGCATTAGATAATAAACTGGACAACATCCATGCTTTCATCAACTTTCTAAAAATAGTAGGACATTTAAAGAATATTTTGCAGATTTTTCAACCAACTCTATCATGACAATTTGAGTCGTTTAAATGAACTGTGTTAAACTTTGGTCAAACTTTGCAGTGCTGACTGAAAATAATCAATATTATGCTAATGCATTTTCTATTTCTCTCTTAAAATGTTTTCAGATACATATTTTAACACTCTGTTTAGCTCATACTACTTCCTGCACAGTGTAAACAGTGGCGAAAAAAACTGAGATCAAACAGTAAAACTGAGGAAGGCTGATCAAATATAAACCAAGGTCCTGTTACTGAGTTACATGTTTCTTGCCTAAAATGTTTCAGAAACATGTTTTAGCTCACCATTTAACTGGGATATGAAATTGTTTGTTACCAGTTGGCAAGCATTGTGTTAAATGGACAAGTTCACATTCTGTCACCCACCACTATGTGTGTTTATTGATCTAGTGCAATGAATTCTGGTAGTTGTAGGTTTTCTACCTCTTGAGCAAAAGCATCTTTTTCAGGTTTTTGTTTTTCTGGTCATTGAGCACCAATTTTAAAAGTATTTGGGCTGGGCAAGTTTTTTTTTAATAAAGATTTTGGCTTCCATTAGTTTTCAAAACAAGATTATTGAGATAAAACGATTTTGTGCCGCATGATGAGTCTAAAAGTGTTGCTCCTGATTTGTCATTCATTTTGTAAATCAAGCACACGTCATCCCAGAGGATCTGCTTGACCCCTCCCCTCAAAGTCCAAACAGATTTCAGTGGGCGTTGAAAACAGTGTTGCAGACTTTGTGACTTTATCTTTAAAAAGCAAGTAAAATGTTTCTGTCAGTAGAGTCTGGTGCCTTAGGTGTTTAAAATGTACTGTCTGGCTTCAGAAGCAATTATTTGCCAAAGGCAGCACTATACTGATGATTAATGTGTCAGTGTCAACTAAAAGTGACTGGATTCAAGTCTTGTCTCTGAATTCAAGTCTTGTCTCTAGAGGCTGTGGGGCTGCTGGAAAACTAGCCTGGAAACAGGGTGATGGCCTCTTCTCTTTAATACAACACACAGAATCATCATCTGGCAACAAAGGACAAGTTCTGAAGTATTGATGTGTAGGAGCAAATAAAATGTCTGGCATGGCTGAATACCACCTAAAAAATTGAATCTGCTTATTTAACAGGAACCTCAGCAATAAGTGCAAACAGACACAATCAACATGATGTGCTCAGCTGCTAGTTTTCAGGTTGGGAGGATGAGAATGACAAACATAAGAATGAAGCAACAGCAGATTTAAATTTATGAACAGTACAAGGAGCCTTTCAGGTGTCTTCCCAACACTGCAGCAAAGTTCACTATACAAAGCAAATGATTACAAAAGTCAGTTTATTTGCATTTTACATGCTTGCATATGCACATAATTTGTGAATATAAACTAGCATATTTAAACTGGGCGATTTGTGTGGTCATATAAATAGCTGAATATCAATAACCTGAAAATGAATACTCAGCACGGCCTTTCTGGGTTTCCACATGATGTAGAGAAAGCTGTGGTGTATAGCACTTTAGGCAGCCCCTTCTCATTCCGAAGTGATCAAATACAGACAGTTTGCAGTGATTTCAGCATTAGATCCCAACTCCAAAAGCCACCTTGCACAGCTGTATGATTCGCCATGGGGCAGTGTCAGCTGAGAACATGGCTGATTTTGGTGTAATGACATGCTGGTGCCTCCCGCAGCACAATACACAGACAGGTGCTATAAGATGATAACACAGCTGGACGGAAGCTGTAGCGTCCGCATGATACCCTGCTGTAGGGCAACAGGTTGAAACGCTACTTGTAATGACATAGCATAAGGAGCATGAAGGTCTGCATAGGGCAGGTGGGAGGGGCAGTGAAAGGGTCCAACATACCCTAGACTTTCACTTGGGATCTGGTGTTTGCTTTCCATCATAATGTTTTTTTTTCCTATACCTTAACATGTGCCCTTTTTGCTTAAGCCTAACTGTCCCTACCCTTGTTGCCTGATCCTTAGCATGTGCATTTGTTGATGTTGTGCCAGCTTTGGTTGCCATGCGCTTTTGTTGCATAAACATAACCATGTGCTCTTGTGGCTTAATCCCACCATGTGCTTTTGTTGACATCTGTAGCGGCACCCTGGAACATAAAGAGCAGACACAGGAGGATACCTGCAGCGTATCTGTAGACGTGGAAGTCCACCGACAAAGCAGCAACATGTGACAACTTAGGATAAGAATGTGTCGGTGTAGGGCTGTTGGGGCCAGAAATGTCAGGGTCTTAATTTTTTCTGTATTGATCATTTGTGTCCAGCTGCTGTGTGTTCCTCTGTTAGCTTATACCTCACTGCCTCTCCACTCTGCCTCTCCCTGTGTTCCTGTTTTTCAGCCACACGTTGACTTATTCAATTTTGCAACCAATAGTCTTTTACTCCTTAGTGCATTTCATGTTTTGGGGGAAAGAAACAGTCTATGAAATCTATGGTGTGTTCTTTAAAGAGATTTTTGAAGCAGGGTTGTATGGGGTACTTATATGGAGTACTAGTCAGTGTAATATAAAAAGTTGAGGACAGTCATCATACCCCCAGTTTGGAGAAGCAGGCTGAATTTGACATGTAAGCTAAGCAGTTTACTACTATAGGGAGGGGTCAGCAACAAATATATTTTAGTTACTTAAAAAAGGCCAAACTAATAAAAAAAAGTTTAAATGTATGCTTTACCAATAGTATTTTCACTGTTTGATAAGTTCTGAATGAGAATGGGCTGTCATTTTTATTGTTATTCAGTGTCCATAGAGAGACCTTGATCTATTTTTGAATGGAAGAAAGAAACCTACATAAGAACACAAACAGTAACCCAGCTGGCCACCAACACTGCCAGATTTTGATATATGGTTGAACTGAGGTTGTGGGGTCAGGTCATCAACTTGGCGTAGAATAATGACAACAGATGAGGTTGACATTTTGTTGGTTTTAATTCGTGTTACCAAAATCCAACATCTACCAAACATCTCATGCCAATGTCCTGACTTACAAGAACAACATTTATTCATAAGGTATGGAGAACAAAATCCAACTTCTCCACATCATAATGTTGACGTCCACATGACATGAAATTCATGAAAAATTTTAAATATTGCCAAACCAATTCTAATTCTAACCAAAATTGAACATCTGTGCAATGCAAGAGTCCAACATCTTTCTGCTGGCTGGAAAGTGATACAGCTGCAGACGCTTGGGTGGTATGTAATATTTCATACTTCATACCTTTCTGAAATATCACCGGGCTGTGCGGTATATGACGGTATAAGTGTGCTTGTGGCGCTAACAACCACCACCCTCCAACCCTGACAGCGAATGCGCTGCTTCATTTCTGCTTTTCAAGCTAATAAATATGCAATAATAATAATTCCTTATTAAACAGAGAAATATACTTGTGCACCTT
Source organism: Plectropomus leopardus (assembly GCF_008729295.1). Classification (NCBI taxonomy): domain Eukaryota; kingdom Metazoa; phylum Chordata; class Actinopteri; order Perciformes; family Serranidae; genus Plectropomus; species Plectropomus leopardus. Next base: position 1,405,987 of record NC_056473.1, on the reverse strand, counting down.
TTAAATTTAAATTTCTCTTGATCATGGAAGACTCATGTGTAACTCATGTTTTTTTTGTTATGTTAACAAACATAACTGCCCTGCGCACACACACACACTCACAAACACCCACACACACACACTCACATGACTGTGTATTGCTCCGGATAACTCGTGGATTGACAGTCACTTATTTGACTCAAAACTGTGCACATGTACATTTGATCTGGAGCCTGAAGGTCACCTTTTAGAAGACTTTGTGTGTGTGTGTGTGTGTGTGTGTGTGTGTGTGCAGTAGGGAAAGTGCAGTGATGCCATGTCTCTCATAATAATGTAACCACACAGGCTAAAACATGTAAAGTTGTTAGAGAAGTCATTTTACAGTTCCACAAATAGCAGTGAACAAGGCCCACAAGGCCAGTGCAGTATAAGTGAATGTAAGACTGAAGCCTGCAGCTGAATTCAGCCTGTGAGGGCACAGAGATTGAGTGACAGAGACACAGAGAGGAGAGTGGAACTGTCTTGAGGAAGATGGGATCCAGAGTGATGGAGTACCCTGATGGCTGATAACGGATGTGAGGAGAGAGGGTAAAAGGAGAAAGACTCCCATAATTCCTCTCTTTTTTTCTACAGCTCTGTCGTCCTGTCACTCTTTATTTCCAGCAAATTACTCTCTCTCGTTCTCCCTCTGTCCCTCTCTCCTCTGTGACTCTGTCTGTCTGTCAGCCTCTGATCCTGCAGTGTAATCTCTCTGTAATTTCTCTCTGTCTCCCCCCAACCCCTCTCCCTCTTTCTCATTCTTGGGTTTTTTGAGACCCACAAAACGGGCCTAGCTGCAGCTTATCTTGTTTCCCAGCATGCTCAGGGGTCTATTGTCAATCACCTGGGCCCAGTGACTGTTGCATATCAGCACATCTCTGAACAAGGTCGTTACACATATTTACTGCATAATAGATTCTGGCATATAATCAGACTATTACAGGAGCACACTCATTTTGTAGGAGTCTAGTCAAAAAACAGTTTCTTCAATTTGTAATTATTAGCTGCAAATACTTAAAACTGCATGAGATGGGTCTCCCATTAACATGATTTAACTTTATTTTGTTTGTATGAGTTTCCTTCTTAATGCAGTTGCATGCAGGACAGATTTTAATATCCTTACTTGTTTTTGTGATATATTGAATTCTTTTGAATAATTTCAATATTTGTTTTTGCTCAACATGTAAAATATCTATATTGTGAACATTTTCAGTCAAAACTAGAAATACTGCCACAGGGTTATGTGCCTCTGCATACCAGTTAAGTTGCACTTATAGTTTACATCCATGTCTGTGAAAACATGGATGCTTCATACATAATCTCCCCCCAGCAGCAAAAGATATTAGATCCACCAGTTCTGTATCTGACCAAATGTCTCTTCTTCTGTTCATGACCTATGACATCGAGTAATGGCCAGAAAATAGTTTTTTCAAAACATAATGATGTCACAGCTGACCTTTGACCTCTTGGATATGAAATGTAAGAACTTCATTATAATATCCTATTAGACTCATTCCAATCAGTTCATTCTTGAGTCCAAGTGGACGTGTTAAATTTGCGAAAACTCCCTCAGGCCCTCTTGAGATATTGTGTAGACGAGAATGAGACAACAAATTCTAAGGGTCAGTACACAGAAGATCTGTCCACCCAGGCAAAAACATGAAGTCCACAAGGCAAAAGGCAGGCCAAAAATTTGAAACTGGCCAAAAATTGACAAGGAACAGAGGAGAATACAGAGACTAAATACTATAGGACAACGAGACACAGCACATTAGGGCGGGGCAGGTAATCACACAGGCAAGAAACACAGGAGGGTAGAAAGTGAAGTGACCTGAAACAAGACAACATGTGAGTATCAAAATAAAACAGGAAACACAAGACTTGAAACACTGGGGAATAGAGACAAAAACTAACCATCAGGACAGGGTGTGACACTGTACAGTTGTCATGAATGTTGAAATTCGCTCTAGAGACCAGAACAGTTTTTTGTACCAGGCTGTAAAAATGTTTATTTTTTTACAGCAGTTTCCGCACTGTTTTGGAGCCAGCCTCAAGTGCACATAAGAGGAAAAAAACTTTCAAGGTGAGCAACTACATTGGAATGAAAAGGTGCCAATTCTGGTCTGCCATCAGGGTATTAGTAAAGTCTATGATCTTGTACATGGTCCCTACCATGTACCTGGCTAGCCAGCAGTCTGCAGATATGAAGCTGGTGTTTTGAAAACCCAGCATCAGATAAACTAGTGTGTGAACTTTTCTGCTCCATCTGTTCTCAAACTGATTCTTTATGTGGATGCTCTTACTCTCCATAGTATTATAGGAAGAACCTTTTTTTAATGTATAAGTAATTATTATTAATTATTATAAATACATTATTATGATGAAAGCCTTGCAGATGGATGGAAGAGATTACAGTGAAGTTGAAATCCATAAGGTTTTACTTGTTTTATCCTTTAGGTGTGGTGTTGTTAAACCTTAAAACAACACATTCAGTAATGTTAAAGGTGCTGTGAGACTCTCCTGACACTAACAACAGCCGGGTAAAATAACTTCACAGCTGTGATGCTAAATGTCTCATTTTCTCTGCTCTGAATGAGCACAAACTTATAAATTGCAGATTTACTTATTGTATAAACATAAATGTACCAAAACAAATAACACAAAAACTGAATGTGTTATTTGTGTGTGTGTGTGTGTGTGTGTGTGTGTGCCTGTGCCTGCTGCTCTGTGCCGAGGGGTTGTAGGTATCATAGTCCACATGTCCATGTGAGCTGACCACTGGATCTTTTCTGGGCTTCGACTTTGCATGATGATATTTTAATGCCTTCCACTAAATATAGCCCCTCACACAGAGAGGGAGAGGGGGCTACATGCACACATGGAAGTCAGGATGGCAGGATGGTATGGAGATCCAGAAAGCAAGGCCATGTGTGTGTTTGTGTATGTTTGTGTGCGTGAGTGAGTGAGTGAGTGAGTGAGTGAGACAGGTAAAGAGACATGCAGTTTGCCTCCTGCAGCTCAGGTTACCAGAGGACACAGAAAGAGACAAGAAAGAGGGAACTGAGTGCTGTGATTCAGAGGAGCAAAGAAAGACTCCTCGAACTCATAATTGATGTGAAGGTGTTGGATGCCAACAGTCTGTTTGCGAGCCAGCAAGCAGGAGAGACAGCTGAAAGTCAAGAGGGAAACAGGGGCAGGTGAGGAGAGAGCTGATGATTGAGAGGCTGATGGCCTGAGAGCACATCGGAGGAGTTTTACACATTCCCATCACATTTCTCCAAATTCGTGTCTTATATATGCATTCATTTATTTATTGATCTACCACTGGATTGGACACATTTTAACACCCCCTTATGATAAAAAAATATATTCTTTCAGTCCCCCAAAAGTAAACAGATGTGTCAGAAAGCACTTCCTCAGCCACTGTTCTCTGTATAACACACTCAGTAGTTAACTAAGATTTCAGATACTGAGTAATAATAATTATTTTATTTTTCATTCATAAGCAGGTACAGATTTGCGTGACTCTATTTTTAACATCTGCATTGCATTGTGGGATTGTTTGCAGGTTGTAGTGTTTATTTAATGGACACTACACAATTTGCAAAATAATCGCCAAAATGTTGGCATGTTGGAATTGTACGTTTCTGCAGACCACAGGTATTTTACTTATTTGTGCATTACTATGTAGTGGATACGTTAAAACTTTGAATTTCTTTATGTTTCATGACACTATGGCTAATGTGTGGTTATGTTTATAAACAAACAATGTGGTTATGTTTAGAAAAAGATCATGTTTTTTCTTAAATTATCTGCTTTTTGTGGCTCTTTCACAGCAGGAAACTCAGTGATGTCTCAGCAAAATACAACCACTTTTTGTGTCTCTGTCCCTCATGCAAACACAGTGAGGACTGGCTAAAAAACACCCATGTTTTGTGACTAAAAGGCTGCTGGAAATGCAGCAATGACTTGCTAAAAAACAACCAGTTTCATTGGTTTTTATGGTCTCAATCAGTGGTCTGCAGCTTGGCAGTCATCTTGCCCAAGTGACACACCTTTCATCTCCTCCACCTCCTTATCACATATCAGCACTTATACTATGTCACTTTACAAATGTTGATATATGTAATAGACTTAGGCGGTATCAAGGTGCTACAGTATACCAGGTTATTTAGATACCCCAAAGGTATGTTTTTCAATACTGTCACAAATACAAGCTCTCCTCTATCTATGAGGTTAGTCTCTGGTCTCTACTGGTGGAACAGGCAGCTGAGCTGAAAGACACTGCACCTCATGGTGGAGGAATAAGTTACAGAACTGTAAACAGCTGGTGGCCAGCAGGCAGAGGGAGACTGCAGGGAATAACAGCATGTTTTTTTTTACATCTAACTTGGTGAATTAAATATTTATTTTGACCAATTTTGAAGTGTGTGTCATGATGAGAATGTTATTAAGTCTTGTCAGTCTTCCGTGACCAACAGAAAGTTGAATTCAAAAAGTGTACAGTTTTATTTCTCTGTTTAATCATGAAAAACCCAAGGACACAAAGATAAATGAGTAGATTTTGGTGGCCATAGGTCAAAGTTCATGGTGACCTTGTCTGTCTTATTCTTGTGAACCCAATATCTCAAGAACACCTTGAGGAATTTTTTTTCAAATTTTGTGCAAATTTCACTTGGACTTACTGATTGGTTAAAGGTCAAGGTCAATGTGACCTTACATCTATCTATTCTTAAATGCGTTATCTCATAAACATCATGAGGGAATTTTTTTCAAACTTGGCAAAAACATTTGAATAGACTCAAGGATGAACTGCTCAGATTTTGGTAGACAAAAGTCAAGGTCACAGTGACCTTGCATCTGTCTCATTCTAGTGAAAGGGATATTTCAAGAACACCTTGAGTGAATTTCTTCAGTTTTGATGAAGTTCTGATATTTTATATCTGAGAGGACAAAGGTCAACTGTGGCATCATAATGTTCTGCAAAAACACTTTTCTGGTCATTACTCACATCAAAAGGAGAGACATTTGGTGAGATACTGAATTGTGTGTCCACCTTGAAACTGTGATAGTAGAAATCTTCTGTGCTGTGCTAGTGTTCTACTGCAGTGACCTAGTTTCAGCTTCAGCAAACTGGCTATCAGGTCAGATGCTGGCACATAAGGAGTGAAAAGCCCATTAATGTTGCTTTAAGATTATGAAAGGCTTCATAAATGACCGAGTTCACAGGCAGTCTGTGGAGGTTAGCTACAACAGTGGTGGTGTGCTCCGATTTGATCCAGTTAGCATGCAGCTGCATTGTGTGGTGACTGCAGTGGATGTGCACAGTCTGGCTGAGGCACAACTGTGATGAGGACAGGCTCAGAACCTGGAATGCCTCATGTTTTAAACACTTCACAGATGAAGGAAAGAAGATTGGACAACCCTCCTCACTTGATTATTAGAGCTTGGGTTAGATGTTGACTTCACAGTTAATACACTACTCATAGTCAGAGGAAGACTTTTAGGGAGTTGATCAGTCTGCGTTGTCTCTGCGTTAATCTGTGTTTTCTGCTTGGATTTTGTCTGCTCAGAATATCTATAGAGGAGGAGGAGGAGTGAAGCTGTTGGAGCTGCTGTATTGTTATCACACAGAATGTGGAGATTCCTGCGATTTAATCCAGAGCACTCTGCTGGAGAGACACTGACAGCTTTCAGGGGGTAATCGAGGACAGAGGGATGGAGGGATGTGGTGCTATTGTAAACAATAGAATAAAGGATGGGGTCGAAGGAGGAGACAGAGAGAGGGAGGGAGGGAGGAGGAGAGTGGGGTTATGGGAGTTTGTTGAGGGACTAAGCTGATTTGCAGTCAGAACATGTGTCTTATGTTTCTTATTCCATCTCACAGTCTTCCCCCCCATCAGCCCATATTCTATCCATCTATCTATCTATCTAGCTAGCTATCTGTCTATAATATACTGTATTCAGTCATTTGAGGTGTGAATGTATGCACATTTATTTGAGTGCTTTACTTATATTCTGAATATTATTAATTTCACAGCTGTTGTTTGTGATACAGTTTTACAATAAACTAGGCAGTGCTGTTCAAATATAATTAAAGATCATGTTACTGCACTTTCTATATTTCTCACCTAAAATGTTGACATAACTGGAATATAAGACCGCCAGCCGCCATTATTTCAAACAGACCATTCCACGTCACACCAGATGCAGTGCATTCTAGTAGTTGTAGGTTTCCCACCTCTTAAGCAAAAGCACACCTTTTCTCTGTTTTCTCTGGTCATGTCACACCAATTTCTAAAGTATTTGCGTCTTTCTACTGCAGAGACGGACTAGTTTTATGCCCTCTTTATATCTGTGAAATACTTCTCTAAGGTCCCTGTGCTGTCAGCTGCCGGAGCTCCTGGCACTGCCAGCATAAGGGGGAGGCAGACAGATTTCATCTGCACATACACCCCCATACCACAGTGACACAAATGTGGCTGAAAATTGTAAAAAGTATCCCTAAAAAAACGTGGTCTACACCTGCTCCATAGCAAGAATGTCCTCAGATCACCTCTGTGTAATCACCAGAAAACATTAAATCTCATTGCCTCTCAGGGTTTCCATACTTTTGTTATTTTTTGTGTCATATGAATAAACTGATTTGATGTGATTTGGATCATCAATTTATCAGATGGATTATCATTTTTCCCACCAACAGAACTTAGAGGTATTTATTGCTCTAATATTCAAGTCTCATGGTTGTGTCTTTTCTCTCTCATTCCCTTATCTTATACATAGATGATCGTCACTGTAAACACTAAAATTATATTGCAAATTAATTGGACCTATACCGCTGTAGATCCTTTTCAGTTTTAAATGCATCCAAAAGCACATAAATGATCATTTTACTAACAAAAGGATTATTCATGGGTGCCAACGTAAACTAATCTGATGAGAATACTGACGCACCTCTTAAACTGACAGTATTTAAACTTTTACAGTTGCTGGTTTATATCACTTTGTTAAAAGAAATCAGTTGTATGGTGATATTAATCTCCCCTCCGAAAGTAATGCAGAGATCAGTATGTTTATAATAGGTCCTCAGAAAGGTACCTGTGATCATCATAACCCCACACGTTCTTTATTAACTCTTAAGGCTTATTATGTTTCCGATGACCTATATGTGAAACATAAGGGAAGCAGTTTGCTGTTATGTTGGAGGTTAGAGGGCTTGTGAACGAGTTTACTCTGTTTAGACCGATCAAATGTGTGTCTGCGCTCTTACATTGTTGGTCTGCACTGAATGTGCAGGTTCCATCAACTTTTATGTTTTCTTTATGTGCTCATATTTTGTATCTTTGTTACATATTTCATGTGTATGAACAAAATGTGATGTTTTTTTGTGGTTTTATTCTGGCAAACCTGCTTTCTGAATAATACAAGGAATATTTTGAATTGAAATTAATAGATGACCTACAATGAGTGAACAGACAAAGAGAAGATGAATGATAAGCAGTTGGTAAAACCTGTACTAAAATATGTCAGTTCAGCACCAAAGATTGCACACAAAAAAACAAGCAGATAATTGGTGACAAGCTGCGAGCAGCTCGACTGTTAATAGACTCTGTGTGGATTAGACACTGGGCTTTCTGCTTCTGCTTTACTGAGCAGCCAGTCTCAGTCTGCAGTCTGTTGAGCTATGCCTCATACTGAAATAACGCCTGAACTAACATGTCATATGATCTGCTTTCTTTCAGGGCCAGAGTTCAAAGCTTCTTTGGTTGCATACATTTAGTCACAGTCACATCACACTATATTCATAAAGTGCAGGCTTTATTGCAACTATTCTCTTACTGTTGTTTCCATTAACTTCTTTAAGTTTGTATTCAACACAATACACTATCGTCTCAATAAAATGTACCGAAACAAATGTAAATGTGACAGCGCATGTAGATGCAGCAGCCTGTAGCTCCTCAAATCCTTGTTGTATTTTGCTATATTTTTCTATTTTTTTCAACACCATGGCCCCTTCTGCTGAAGCATGACTTTTCTACAATGGAGAGGCACTTATCAACATCGGGAAAAGTTGTGTAGATCTTGGGCCAATGCAGCAGACCGTGAGATGATCTCCACCAACAGCATACGCCAAGCGACAAGTCAGGAAAAGAGAAGAAGACGAGAAACGAAACCTAAAGCACCGAACAAAGAGAAGGAGAAGAGCCGGTATTAGGGTGAGGCTGACTCAACCTGGACTGAGAGATGTTCTTCTACCAAGCCTTCTTCTGGCTAATGTCCGCTCGCAGGAGAATAAGTGTATGAGATGTGATTGAGGCTCAAGCAACGGGAAATCAGAGACTGCTCCACGCACATCTTCACATTGTGGATTAAGCTGTTGCACTGGATGGCTGGACCTTGTTTTGAGCCATAAGGACACAAGGACTGATGAAAATTCAAAAAATGCACTGCAGGAATTAAATGATGCCACCAGCAGCAACATCACCAAGCAACCTGATGGAATCTTCATAGTAGCTGATGATTTTTATTAGTGCACTAGAATAAACATAGTAATGACAACGGAGATTCAAAATGCTCGGGCGTCACATGATGAATGGAGGCTTCGAATAGTTCCCAAAAGTGTCTGGTGCGCCATTCGAATAAATTGTACGGAGAGACAAAACTCTGATTTTCGCTAAATAGCAGTCAATAACCGCATTGATTTCCAATATACATGGAGCACATTGTATGTAGTTTCATTATTATATTGTTTTTTTAAAGTAAAACATGCTTGTATTTGAAGATTAATGTTAACAGCCAGGGTTAGATTAGACTGATTAATCTCCCATTGGGAAAATTAACACATTTCAGCAGCTCAATAGACAGAAAAAAGTGACCGAGCGCTAAATAAGGGTTAAATATGATTAAAATACAAAAAATAAAATATATTTTAAAATACAAAATATATAAAATCTATATACATACACACACACACACACACACATATATATACATACTGTATATGTATAGTACTTACTTACTATATGTAAAATGTATAATTACATAGTATAAGTATGATTGATGTGGATTTGACATATATGGTTATGCTGACATATTTTAGATTTACCTTACTATGGTAAAAGAGCAGGTTGCTTTTTATTGATTATATATATATATATATATAAACGTGTATTTTATTTATCTTTTTCTTTTTACTGACTTACTTATTGCAATTAATTAATTTCATTAATATCTAATAAACTCAGAAACATAAATGGCACATTAAGCAGTTGGTATAAGTCCTTCTTTTGTGGTGTAGATAGTCTCCACCATGCTTTGCTGTGTTGCATGGGGACGATCCAGGTGTGTAGAGAAAGGCACGCTGACACACACAAAAAAAATATGTGAGGTTATCATTTTCAAAAACTGCATTAGAACATTTTACACAAACAAAGAGCACACCATTCTTATAAAAATAAGAAACAGGGAAAGGCTTGCAGGAGACAGGGAGCTGACACGATGAGAGTGCTGTCTTAGTGCAGGGAGTCTCCAGGCTCCATTGTAGCTCTTTTACTGAAAGAGGGAGAGAGAATCAATGAAAATAAGCTGAGCTGTAACATAATAAAGACAAATGGAGTCAACAGAATCACAAACGTAAGAAAATTCACCCATAAATTACGTTTCTGTTTACAGTAATGTTTTTTACATTGTCATTATGTCATTACATTACATTGTCATTACATTAGTCTCAAATATGCACTCTTAATCCATATCAGTACTTATGTACCATAAAATAGCACTCTGCTATTCAAGCACCATGTTATTTTTAACAAAGCTGACACGTAACTCACTCTGAACAGTAAAATAAATTACACAAGCCTTTTCTCCCCTTTAACTCCCCAATCTTAGATGAAATTATTAAAAAGCAGGACATTTTAAATTAACAGGCTGTTAGCGGCTAACAATATGTGTACAGTATACACAGTACAACGTTAGCTTACCCTGTTAGCATGTCTGTTATTGCTTCGTAAATCTACAAATTTAGTGGCAGATAATCCAATATTATGCTTTAATGCACATATTTTATTTCGCTAACATAAGCTGATAATATAAAAAACGATTCTTGAGACATCTTACCCTGTTAAAGCCCATCACAAATGGTCTTCTCTGCTGTAACTCCACTGCGCTGCTAGCAAAAATGCTACTTAGGGGAACTATTGAGATGCTCCCCATTCCGTCATTGCTGTGAAAAAAACGGTCCATTGGAGTCAACGGAGATGATGCGACTCTCGGAATGAGCTGATTAAAAACAGGGCTCTGGTTTTAATCAGCTCATTCTTCAACTCCAAAGATGTAGCAGGATCAAGGACAAATTTAATTTCATTTTTTAAACTTTGTATAAAAATGACCAATAAATCTAACTGCTACCTTCTAAATGTGCAACAAAAAAATGTATCATTTTCACGGTGAAAAATATCCTTGGTTTGTGTTTTTTCATTTTACATGAGTTTAATATATACATTCAAGACCATTTCAGAGCCTGCCTTCACTCCAGGAAGGTTATGGATGGAAATATAAGTATTCTATATGATGGATGCAATTTTCTTTTTAAGTGATTTGAAACTGTAAATGCATCTTGAAACTCCTCTGCAAGTTCATTAGTACAAGCAGAAACTAACCTCTATCTACTGGGTGGAATGCACCAACCTGCTCTCCTGCTGCTCTGCTGTGTTTAATATGCGCTGGAGGCTGAAATTGTCACTTTCTTTGGTGCATACTGATACGTGTTCTGCTGTGTGTCTGTGTATGTGTGTGTGCTCGCGTCTCGTGTGCCTGCCACTTTAGATGATGTGTTGGCTAGGGATGCCGGTGAGTGTGTGATATGTCTAGAGGAACTGCAGCAAGGGGACACCATAGCCAGACTGCCGTGCCTCTGCATCTACCACAAAAGGTGACACACACACTCACACACACACAGATTTGAATCTCCGTCCGTTATATAATTTTGCACTTCTTCTAATTAAATCCACTTACTGCACTCCAATAAAGACATTGCTTAAAGATGGACGGTACCAGTTGCCTTTGATTTAGAGGTTATTCATATTATATCATTGGACAATGAAGGTGCTGTGTGTGTGGCATTTCCAAACACTGATGTATCATTATATGATAAACTGTGACAGCTTGGTATAATGATCATATTTAATGACAGGAGGCTGCAAAGAGTGCTTCGTGTCAGTATATTACATCTTCATTTCTCATTTTGGTTTTAGTAAAAGACACAAACACATGAAGATGTTTGTTTGTTCCTTTGCAATACTCTGCCATCACCTGAACCTCCTCTTGCAATGAAAAACAGCACCCCCTTCCTGCTTTGTGCCATAATGAATTCAGATGAGGAACTGTGTGGGACATTATTCAGAATTACCTCTCACATTCACATATGAAACCAACCTTATTCACATACACAACTGAAAACTACACACACACACACACACACACACACACACACACACACACAAGTTAAATGCTTTCACACACACAACTGAAAGACTTTCACACAAACAAATAAATCAATTAGCCTTTCACACACACACACACACACACACACACACACACACACACACACACACACACACACACTAGTGAAATGCTTTCATGTAATACAGACAAAAGAATTCACACACACTCGTGAAAACCTCTCATAAACACAGCTGAAAATTTCAGCTGAAAGGGAAGACATTTCAGTAGAAATGTGTGAATGCTTTTCACTATATTGTATGATAGCATTTCACTAGTGTGTGTGAAGACTTTTCACTATATTATATGAGAGCATTTTATCAGTGTGTGTGTGTGTGTGTGTGTGTGAAAGGATTTCAGTTGTGTATGTAGGTAAAATAATTTCATTTGTTTGTGTGAGAGCATTTTAGTTGTGTGTACGAAAGCATTTTAGTTGTGTGTGTGTGTGTATGTATGGTTTTTAGTTGTGTGTGGATGTAATAATTTCAGTTGTTTGTGTGAGAGCATTTCAGTTGGGTATGTGAATGAGGTTGGTTTCATATGTAAATGTGAGGTAATTCTGAATATGTCCCTTATGACCCCTAATATCAATCCTCTGAATCCACTCAGAGGTTATCTTATGACCTGTCTTTCATGTGTCATCTGTGTTTGCAGTTGTAGGCTGTTGCGTAGACTTGTTGTTTGACCAAAGAACTTGATGCCTGTGTATCCTAGCTGTATAGACTCGTGGTTTGAGATCAATCGGTCCTGCCCTGAACACCCCTCTGACTGACTGACCACCAGGCCCACTCTGAATACTGTTCAAGGTGAGACACAGCACATACACACTACCGTCTGAATGCTAATTACTGAAAGAAAAGATGTGCATGTAAACCAGCATAGATGCTCATATCAGTTTTGTATTCAGATTCAGATATGGTACAGTCACTGTCTTCATCCAGTAATGATGGATTGGATCATTAATGAATATCAATATTATAATAACATCTCAATCCTCTTGAAATATTAATGTATTCATTTATATTTTCTATACAAAAAGTAAATGTAAAAATATACATTTCCATACAAAATCTAATATTCATAAATATCAGTATAGTTATACACCCTTTATATATACACACCCTATATATATTGATATAATATACATATTTACAATTTGATTCATCAGTAATATATATATTTATATATATAATATATATATCTCCCTGTATTCTTATATAAATATAATCACTCACCCATAACCTATATATTTTCATAACCTCAGATATAAATATTAATACATCATCTGTAACATGTCATTACCTACATTCTCCAGGTGACTGTTAAGCCCCCTCCTCCCTGTACCTTGTAAAAATCGTTTGTTTATAGATTTATTATTAAACTGGGTGATGTTTGGACATTGTTTCAGATCCACATTCAGTCTATTCCAAAGTCTTAGCCCATTGGTCGTTATACAAAATCTTTTCATTGTTGTTCGATAGCTGCGACTCTTAAAATTTAGCGTTCCCCTTAAATTATACCCCCGTCTCTTTCGTGAAACATGTTCTGTAACTGACTTGGTAATAAATTCTTTCTAACTTTGTAAAGAAATTGTGCCATATGGAATTCCACTATGTCATAAAATTTTAATGTTTTAGACATTACAAATAATAGATTGGTGTGTTAACATGACTGATGGCTTTTTTTGCAGTGTGAATAGTGGCTCTAGTGAGCTTTTATATGTATTGCCCCAAACCTCCACAGAGTGTGGAGTGATTTGTTGTCTAAAAAGTGCCTTGCTTTGGCCATTACAGAAATGCTTCTAGATGTGCAGATGTATTTAATGTGAGACTTCCAGCGAATTTTGTCATCTATTATCACCCCAAGGAATTTAGTTTCATGTACTCTTTCTATATTAACACCCTCTGTCTGTACCCGTGCTTGATGATTTGATTTATGATACTGTTTCCAAATATCATAATTTTTGTCTCGCACAAGTTTATTGATAGCTTCTTTTGTGAAACCAGTTTTGCTGAATTCTAAAGTGATAATGTCCAAAAGTTGCTGTAAACACCTGATCCAACTATGTTTGTGTCATCAGCAAATAAGATGAATTCGAGTATTTGTGATATTTTTCATGTCACTGATGTAGATGATGAATAGTTTCGGGCCCAACACTGACCCCTGTGGTATGCCACACACAATGTCCAAACATCTTGACTGGTATTCTCCAATCTTCACAAATTGCTTCCTGATTTTTAAATAACTTCTCAGCCACTCTCTAATTTATTAATTAATATTTCAAGATTTATTGTATTGAATGCTTTTTTTAGATCAATAAATACCTCAACTGCATATTTTTTTTATCTATGGAATTTGTGTTTTCTTCAGTGAGTTCAATTAAAGCTTGTGATGTTGTCCAGTTACTTCTGAATCCATATAGATTGTCAGAGAGTAAGTTATGCTTCTCCATGAAATTGTCTAATTTGTTATTAAAAACTTTTTCCAAAATTTTTGAGAACTGTGGGAGAAGAGAAACTGGTCTGTAATTTGTGAAATGGTGTTTGTCTCCAGTTAGTTAAGTGTGTTTGCATGCTAACTAGTGATGTCCTGATCATGTTATTTTTGCTCCTGATACAGGTCCAAGTTACTTAATATGGACTATCTGGCGATACAAAATTACAGACCGATATTTCTCTTTTCCTAGGTAACACAGCTGCACAGTGAACATTTAAAGTGGGCTTCTTAATAATTATTACAATCAATGCAATCTATAGCTTATGCTTGGAAATATTAAAAAATGAATAGCTCTGCAATGCATTAGCCTATTGTTATTTTTATTTATTGATTTATTTATTTTACAAAATAAAGTGTAAAATGACAAACTCTTCCTTTAATCTTTTTAGTCTGTCTTGGGGGAGTGTCTATCCCTGTACTCTCCAGTGTTTGTCACTTTGGTGCAGCCTGTGACTGAGTTTGTGAGACATTTTGTTGATGTAATAATGCAGTTTGTGAGAGTTTAAAATTGAAGTGGAATGTTCAGGTCAGTATTGTAGAAATTAGAGTGGACACCACAGTTCTTCCTGAGGGAACATACGTGTGTGCACCAGACTTGATGGTATCCATCCAGCAGTTTTGAGACATTTATACTTTAAGCCAAAACTGTTAAATTCAATTGCCATCAAATCATCAATAAATAGTCCCACATGTTAAGAAGGTTAGAGTGAAACGCTGGTTTGTGCACCAGTTAACCCCAGAATTAAACATGGAACTTAATCCAGATCAGATACACAGTGAAGGGTCTAAAATATTTTTAAATGTTTGTATCTTTGGGCCTCATGCAAGACACAGTACATCAACAAATTTTCTCTATTTTTGCTCACATCAGCGATTTGTTCTTAATTTGCAAGTACATTGGTTTTTGGGATTCACCAATGTGTTGTTATTTTTGCTTTTCTTTTGGTAAGAGAAAATTTTGTGAGAGGTCCAGAATACTCATACTGAGATAAGAGAACATCTCGCTTTCACCGGCCACAAATTGTTGTCCAACACAAGGGAAAATAAGTTTTACATTTGAGGAAGATTTATAAAATGCATGAATATCATTTACTCAAATTTAGATGATGTTTCAGAGTAATTGCAATGACTGGAAAGAAAAAGATATACTTAGGGACTAAAGATATACCACTATACTTGCATTGATTCCAGTTCCTGTAATTTCAGTTACTGTGCGTCCCTCTGCTGACCAGAGCTGGAATGTAACTAAGTACATTTACTCAAGTACTGAACTTAAGGGCAGATCTGAGGAACTTTTACTTTACTGAAGTCTTTAATCTCAGGCCACTTTCCACTTCTACTCCACTACATTTCAGAGGGAAATATGGTACTTTTTACTCCACTGTTATGAGATAACTACTTTACAAATTCAAGTTTTGGTGCTCAAACCATATAAAAATATAGAAGTGCAGCTGAAACAACTACTTGATTAATGAGAAAATCAACTGGCAACTATTGTTATAATCATGTCATCATTTTTCCAGCTTCTCATATGTACTGTAGGTATGAGGACTTGTTGCTTTTCCTTTTCATTATTTTTATTATTTTGATTTATGAAATTTATTTAAACCTTTGCATCTGGAGTTCACTTCTTTTATATTTTCTCCTACCAGAAAATTAAGCGACAATCTTAGGGAAATTTAAGAGAATGTTGCTGCATGAGGCCCACTGTTTCCTGTCCTAAATGTTGGAAAAAGGGTTGCTGGGAGTCAAGAAACATTCAGACTTGATTTGGCAATAAAAGTATCATTATTAAATGATTGTCGTCTAAGCCCCTCAGAATGTTTCTCATCTACTAATATGTTGTTTGATAAACCATATAACTAAAAGTCCTGCATCATTTTCCCCACTCTCTGTGTGTCCACCTGTGTGTTCCTTCCTCTCCTCTTTGTCTCCAGGACATCTCGTGGTCCTGCCATGGATATCTGGACACAGACGCAACCAAATCTGATGAAACAATGAAAGCAATTAACACAT
The DNA here is from genome assembly GCF_008729295.1 of Plectropomus leopardus. Taxonomy (NCBI): domain Eukaryota; kingdom Metazoa; phylum Chordata; class Actinopteri; order Perciformes; family Serranidae; genus Plectropomus; species Plectropomus leopardus. Next base: position 1,389,958 of record NC_056473.1, on the reverse strand, counting down.
GCTCATCCTGTCAGAGTCCATCATCCTTACCAAGATAATTATTCCTTGTGAACTGAACCCAAAAACCGTGTCTGACAAACCATCGTACATTAAAGGGACCCTCCCGAGACTTCCATCTGACATCTGCTGATGAGACTGCTTAACCCCCCCCCCCCTCCTTCCCTCCCCTCTCCATGCTAACAGAGTCCCTTAAAGGGCTTCATCAGCCTCAACTCCTCCTCCAAGTCAGCGGCCTGTCACCTCCCAGAGATGCTCTGGTCCTCGCAGGCCTCCAGCAGCTAGCCCTCCATCTTGTGTCTGGATCCAGGCCTGTTAGTCATTAGGTCCAGCCCTTCCATGGCCTTAACTGGGGAGAGGAGAGGAAGCAGAGCGAGGATGGGGCATGAGCCAAGAATAGGGAAACCATACAAGCCAGAAGGAAGACAATGAGGGGGAGGAAACCAACAACTGGAGGATTGCTGAAGCTGGCTTTGAGATCAGACTTTGATGTTAATCGGCAGGCCTCTCGTCTCTCACAAAAGGACTCCAGCTCGATGTGATGTCCCTTCATGATAGACTGGGTACCAGTGTGCTTCTTTCTCATCGTTCTGTGCCCTTCCTCGCCAATTTGACTCATAGGAATCAAATCTAAAGTCCCCAAAATGCTTCTTAGATTTGGTTTGTGCACACCTGAGCAGGCAAGAACAAACTGGGATGTCAGCGGGTTTTGTATGTACATGATGGGGGTGGGGGGTCTTAAGGTGGACTAGAAGTGGAGAGGAGCAGTGTAAGCATGCTCGGTTCTGGTTGGGAGGGAGGAGAGGGCCAGCAGTGTTTACGCTCCTACTGTGTAACATGTGTCTGGATGCTCCAGTGTCAGGCTTCACATGGTATGTGTATGTACACTATGTGTGTGTGTGTGTGTGTGTGTGTGTGTGTGTGTGCGCGTGCGTGCATGTGTGTGAGAGAGAGAGAGCTTGGAAATGTGACAACATAGCTTTTTGCTGAAGCCTAATGTGTGTGTGAGAGAGAGAGAGGCAGCGTGAAAGGTCAGTGTCGAGGGCTGACTGGGACAGTGCTGTGTGTGTGTGTGTGTGTGTGTCTGTGTATTGAAATGTTTACAGTGTAAATGTCCATGTTCCCTGTGTGTGCGACTGGCAGTCCTCCCTTTACTTTGCTGATGTTTACAGCTCAAGAGAAGCGACATGACATATTGTAAATGACACACCTAACCTCTCTTGGTTCTTTTTTTTCCGATCTGCCAGATTTTTCATGTGACCACGATTAGTCATTTTCTCGAGAGTGACAGCGTGTGTGTCTCTGTTTGTGCATGTGTGTTTGAGTGTGTGATTCCAAAGGCGCCTGTTGGTCTATGCTACTGTCAGTTCCCCACATTGTGTTTCTGCTAGAGTAGGTCTGGCTGACTGCGACTGGAGATACGAGCCACTCAGACCCAACAAAGGACTCTGTAATCCCACTGCGGATCCACTGGATGGGGCTTATTTATTCATTTGTTCATATTTAACAATATTTGTTTAATATCCCTATCATGTGAGGTGTTACCCACTCTTCAGAATGCCAAGAGCTGATGTATGAAGACTTCTATAAACCAACATACAAACAAACTGCATTAACAAAGCTACTGTAAACAAATGGTGGAATAAATTGTGCTAGATGACAGACTCTATTTTTATTCACTCTCCTTCTGTGAGCCAGATACAAACACAAAAAGTGATGAGCGCTGCGTTTCCCATCAAACATCAGCTATAACACATACATCATGTGTATCATAGTTGTATATTAATAGGACATGGCGTTACAGGTAAGTCGAATGATTAATCCACCCCTGAATCATCTCTCATTCGGAACAGTCAGAAACATTCAACACACTCCAGAAGTTAGTTTGTACAATGGAGGATTGGGGTTATGCTACAAAAGAAACAAATGATGACTTTTTTTTGAGAATAAAGTTATAATATTACAGGAATAAAGTTGCAATTTCAAGAAAAAAGTTGTAAAATTATGAGGACAAATGTCATAATATTACAACATAACACACAAATATATATGAAAATAGTCACAATATTACAAGATTAAACTCCTAAATATCCAATGGATGAACAGATAGATAGACAGATATATAGATAGACAGGTACAATCACAGTATGTATTAATATGGTGGATGGCTCTATACAATACCCATGATCCTTTGCCACCATTGCAAAGGAGAAGAAGTGCAAGATTACTTTGGTCTTGCAACTGGAAGTTAAGCATGACTTCACAGTTAGTGATTTCATCTAAAAAAAGATGCTGAGTGTAAAAATGAGCTCTAACATGCCCCGTGATTGATCAGATTTCTGCCAGGCCCAATTTAAACTTTTACCTTTAACCTTTAATGTCTCATTTTAACTAATTTCCTGGCTCCTACATTTGTGTTCATGCATCACCTCTCACATTATCTTCTTTCTGCCAATCATATTTGATGTAGGCCATGGTAACATGGATGTGACAACGGTTATGGACTGAACCATGAGTGTGTGAAGACAGATGGTTGGTGGCCATCTACACTTTGTTTTGATCGTTAAATCTATCAGTCACTTTAGGTCTTGAGGTATAACTTTGCACTGAAATGTTTTAACCATCCGTGTCAGCGTGTGCGTTCGTTGCCATGTGCTTTGTTGCCTTATTATAAGCATATGCAGTGTTAGAATATTTAGACGTGGAAGTCCACTGCAAAGCAGCACTATGTGGTGACATGGGATGTGTTGGATTATGTGGTCAAGGTTGCAGCTTAGCAGGTGGCACCTTGTATGCTAGCCTCAGCCACCAGTGTGTGAATGTGTGTGTGAATGGTTAACTGTAGTGTTAAAGCGCTTTGAGTGCTCAGTAAGACTACCATTACATTCAGAAAACAATAAGCATCAATAAGGTGACTTACATTTGGCTTGTGGAAATGCATTTGTTTTTAGAGAAAGAAATGTCCCATGGACATGAATTCAGACACTGATCAGAAATGAAGTTCTCTGGTAACATCAAAGAGTGACTCTTAAAAAGTCAAAATTATCTTTGAAATCTTTGTCTTTGTCATCGCTTTGCAGTCCTTAAACATTAGCATGAGCATGTGTTGTTAATTCACCAGCAACACATTGATTGATTTCATATTTCGTGAAACAGCTGCTTTTTGCAGCCATCATGTCCAGCTTTAGTCCAGTCTCAGTGTGCTATGAAATTGTTTTTTGAAGCAAGTATTAAATCCCACAAAGGTACATGGTACAAGGTAGATTTATTTGTCATTTTTCTTCATCTCGTGTTCATTCTGTGGTTATGATGCCACTGAGCACCACTTCAAATCAAGTGTTCCAGTCAGTGCTGAGTCCTAGTTAAGGCCATGACACACAGAGGGTTTCAGACAGAGTGGTGTGAGGATCAACACCATGCTGCATAACAGTGGGCCTTAAGAAGCCAAATAAGAATGGTAAGTGCTAACCACTGCCTGTTTGTGTGACACAATGTTCCCTGTGTTTCATGGCCTGCAGCTAATGGAGGAGGATGATCTCTGTGGGAAATGACGTGCTTTAGTCTGTTTACAGAATGAACATAGCTAATAAGCCAGTCAGACTGCTGCTACAGCAGACAGTAGCCCTGCTGCGCCGCCTGCCTGCGGCTCACACACACACAGCTGCGACAACACACTACCCTCATTTCACATGGACTCCTCTCATTTACCTTCTCTTATTTCATGAATTATTTTACTTTTTGAGGTTTTGGGGGTGAAATTCTACTACTAGTACTTCTACTACTACTACTACTAATAATAATAATAGTAGCCTAATAATAATAATTAGTATTAGTATTAGTATTAGTGTACATTCTCAGAACAGGAGAGTGGGGAGCTGTAACTTTGTAGTGGTAATGTTCTGACCTCTAATGGCTGAATATATAATAGCACCTGATTTTTTCAAATTTGTATTTATTTACTAATTTATTTTAATAAAAAAGGTAAATTTAGATCATTCAATCATTTCACTTTTGGAACAGATTGCAAAACAGTACAGGCTGCCTATTTTTATTTACAAAATATTTATTTATTATTAAAAAATATATATTAAAAATTATTATTATTAAAAATAAGAAAATATAATTAAGAACCATCAATTTTAAATATCTGGTTGATTCCACAGTTTAACAGTGTACAGTTTAAATCATGTATAGGGTAAAAAGACCAACCACTACCTAGTTTCCAAAAGTTGTTTCTAATTAAAGAAAGTTTACATGATTTGAGAGGAAATTGTATGTAGGACTAACACAAAAAAATAATGCTAAATTTATGGAACAGCTGTAGTTAATGGAATTAAAAACATGTAGATAATTCAATAAATTATAACACATTTTAAGAACGACATACTGAAGGGATAAGAGATGGTAGAACAGAGAGGGGAGCTGGCACAGTCAGGCAGGGTACGCAGATTGGAAGGCCACTTTTGATAGTGTCTTTTGTTGTTGTTTTTTAATATTGACGTGTTTTCTTTTTTTGTTTGCTGTTGGTTTTGTGTGTGTGTGTGTGTGTGTGTGTGTGTGTGTGTGTGTGTTTCAGTAGAATTTAATTTTTTTTTGATTTGAGCGATGTGTAGATGTGGAGAAGAAATGGAGAATATTGCTGTTTAAAAATGTTTTTAAAAAGTTTTTCACTTTAATTTATTTATTCATTTTAAAGGGGTAGGATTTGATAAGTATTTAGGCCTACTTTCTGCTACTACTTTTTGGACATTAAATACTTATGTTCTTTACTGAATATGATGGCTATTCTGGTGTTGATTTTCTTACATGTATTTTGCATGTTCAAAATAAAGATCTAAACTAAACTAATTTCAAAACTTAAAACAGACAAACAAACAAACAAACAAACAAACAAACAAACAACAGCAACCTTAAGAATATACATCAGATAAAAAAAAAACTTTACAAAAGCATGAGTAACAGATGTTTTTGAGTGAGGTGATGGAGCATGCAGGGGTCAGCACAATGTCCAAAGAGAATGAGTCTAATCAGAAGAGACAAGGGGCTGCCATGTGCTGAAGCTTCTAAGAAGAGAATGAGCAAGAATGAAAAGGTGGAAGTGCAAAAGTAGCCATGGTAGAAAAGAAGTGCAGCAAATCTAAATATATATGAATGGACAAGAAAAGATATACATCACATTTATTGCCATGGTTGTTATTGCCATGATTGTTATTGCCATGGTTGAGGTCCAAATACAGGGAAAATCCACTGGCCACTGTACACAGTTTGTGCTGCGGAACTGAAAATATCAATATCCCATGAGTGGTGGTAATGGTAATGTCAACGGCCATAAAACCATGGATCTATTGCATAAAACTTTTTTTGACCGATTCGATTATTAGTGCCTGTGGACTCGACCCACATTTATTCGACTGCTCTGGTCTAGATCTTACAGCAGCGCTCTGATTGGTTAGTAGGTTTTGGCGCCGGAACAGTAAGCAGGAAGCGTTGTAAACACGGGAAAAAGAAACAGGAGGAATCTGCTTAGTGTTTCATTCGACTTATTCGGTATAGTTCATCTTTTGGCCTCATTCAGACACAAAATGGAAACACAGTCCTACCTGCCTGTACAGCCTGGGGTGGGGATGGAGGAGAATTTCCTGTCTCTCGACGATATTCTGCTGTCCCATGAGAGACTTCCCATCCGGACAGAGTGCCGCTTCCCCCGGCTGGGCTTTCTGGAGAAGTCCGGGGACACGCAGGACATCCCAGAGGTTGGTCAACTTACGGCAGAAAATGTCGTGATAGTGATTCAATTTACGCCAAACTCATGTAATATTTTTTACAGTTCACTCTGACACCAGCCAGGACCTCTGTCAGGGGTGTGGGGGATCCTCCACTGGCATGCTGTTTTATGCACTCTTATGTATACCAAAAGTACAAAAACAATTCCCAGTGTGATTTTTTTTTTTTTTTTTTTTTTGTGAATTAGAAAATGATTTGGTTGGCAACCTGGCACCCTATTGGAAGCCAGATTTGGCCCACGGGTAGTAAGTCGAGTGTCACTGTCATATAGTAGTATACTAATAAGTTAGTCAGAACCCAGCAGTGAAATATAAATATTTTAGTAAAATGAAATGTCTTTGTTCTGTTATTGGATCGCCAAAGTGAATCCCAGTATCAAGCAAAAGATGAGGAAGGTTACCACCCAATTTAATGGCAATGAAACGCTACCTAAAGAAGAAAATTTATATTCACAATATCGCTATAATATATATATATATGCCCTTAAATACATTTTTATATACTAGGGCCAGGCAATATATCAATATTATAGCGATATTGTGATACACACAAGATATCATCTTAGATTTTGGATATCGGTATATTGTAAAGGTTATTGTGTGGTTTCAAAGGCTGCACTATGGTAAAGTGATGCAATGGTTTGACCTAACCATACTGTACCAGCTGTGTTGTTATTTACCTTCAACTAAATCCATGAATACTGATGAATATTTATCAAAAGTCTCACTGTGTTAACATTTTGTGGAAGCACCAATAGTCCACAATATTTGATCATGTGATGGTGTTTCACACTGTGTAATATGGATCCTTGTTGTGTATCATGATTAGTTTATCCAAATAAGATTGCTTGACCATTGTTACAGCTACAGGCAACAGAATGCATACCTCACAACATTGTGCCCCCGTTAAAAAAAAATCAACATGACAACAACTTCACATTGTCAATAGTGCATGTTGGCTTACTCATCATAGCAGTTTGTTTAATAGCTGTGCTTTTCCTAGTACTAAATGTCTGCTGTGATAAATTTCAGTTTAAATGCATTTAAATTTATTTAAATGCTTAAAACTAGACACAGTGGATTTAAACCTATGTCTGCACTGACACATATGCCTGCAATATAGACCCTGACTAAAGTCCATTTCTTTTATCTCAGGGTACGAAGATGGAACTTCCTCTGTGGCTGGCCAAGGGGCTGTACGAGAAGAAGAGAAGAGTGTTAACAGTCGAGCTTCCCAAAGTGTACAGAGAGGGCTGGAGGACTGTGTTCAACGCTGACCCCAACGTGGTGGACTTGCACAAGATGGGGCCCTACTACTACGGCCTGGGATCCCAGATGCTGCACTTTGACAGCCCAGAGAACCCAGAGATCGCACAGACGCTGCTGCAGGTGAGCTACATTAACACACAAGAGTTCATCTAACATAAGAAAGCACCAAAGAGTGCTAATACTGACTGTCAAAACTCATTGCTGATATCAGCATTAGGACTGGGTGATATGGTTGTTAAATAATATCACAATATTTTCAAGCTGTATCGTGATACACAACATATATCTCGATATTTTGAAATCTCCTCTAATGTAAACTGCTAAAATACAAAATTATTATATGAACTACAGTTACAAATAAAGTAGCTACTGCCATAACAATGTTTGATAAGCTACTGTTATAATAAAGTTTAATAAAATACTGTTATAATATTGAATAAAGTAAAAAGTTTAAAAAGTAATGTTATAGTAAAGTTGAATTAAGTATTGTAATGATTAAATAAATCAAAGCAGAACCTGTGGTGCTTTTATTTTGAAGGACCAGGCTTCTCTAGGGCTGGAAGTGTTGCTGTTTTTGCTGTGGACTTGAAGCTTTTGGTTAATAGTCTGATGTTAGCTGAAAGTTAAACTGTGATGGCAGTATGGGGATTCATCCACTGCGAGCTGGTAACAAATTAACAGCTCTACAGTTCAGGGATTGCAAAGATTTGCAAGTTGCTCTGGTGCTCCATAGTTACAAAATGTGACTAAATAGTTGCGATCGGAGCTCTGTAGATACAAACGCTTCACCTGCTCACATTACCGCCACCACCACTCATTAAGTTAGACTGCTACCGCAGCAGCATTAAATCTGATGATTTATTCTCTGCAAGCTGGAAACAAACTAACAGCTCTCCAGTTCAGATATTAAAAGTATTTTGCCAATCACACTGGTGTTCCATTGTCGCAAAATGCGACTTAATAGTCACAGTCCAGAGCTCTGCAAAAGATAGCTGATATGATTTTCCCACAAAAAAGTTCAAAATACTCAGTATACATTTTTACTCTTTGGTTTTCGTGCGGACTAAACAAGCAAGATACAGCATGTCAAATGAGAGCTTTAGAGCTGCTGCTTGGTGAAATTTGTTACCTCTGGACAGAGCTAGGCTAGTTAGTTCCCCTGATTCCAGCCATGAAGCTAAGTTAAGCTAACTGGCTGCTGGCTGTTGCCTCATTTTTAAGGTTCAGGTATGAAACAGGGATCAATCTTCTCATTCAACTTTCAGTTTTTATAAAAAGGTTTTGTTACACCCAAAATGTTTGAAATAGAAAGTGATGACGGCTGCATCAAACAAAAGTCACCGAGGCTACTCAGAAAGTGAGGGCACACTAAGATTTGTTACTTTTTATGTTTTTGCAGATGTTTGCTGCAGGTGTAAGTCCTAATGTCAGAGAATTTCAGTTTGTGGTGTTAGATTTCTGGCCCACTACAGAGTGCCTTAGAGTTGCCCTGGTTCTCTTGTTAAAATGCCTATGGGATTTTTCTATTGGATTTTGTATCATTGCAGTAATTAAGCTCTGTGGTAAACAAATGTTTATGATGCTCAAGTTTACTACACTACAGTTGCTCTGCCACCATTACGAGGTTGTTAAGCCGTGTTCGGTGGGGTTCAGCGTGAAAAGGTTCTGTAGTCTCATTTAGCTGCTTGTTAGCAACCACATTCTTCAAGAGAAATAGAAGTGTTTACTGACATTTTATGTTGTAGACCAAAACATGGTCATCTCTTCAGCTTCTACCCACAGACCTGATTTCAGACAGCTAACAAAAAACACATAAAAAAAACTGTTAACTTTGAGACGATGGAACCAGAGGTGGAGATTGTCTTACTGCACAAAATATGTTTGTTTACCACTAATTTTCGACAATGATCCAAAATTTCAAAGGAAAAATCCCAGAGGCTTTTTGATGAGGGAACCAGGGCGAAGCCAACAGAATAACATCATCTGTGGGGCACTCTGTTGGTCTGATCAGGTGTGTAGCATTCTGGTAGTTGTAGGATTTCTCTCCCTTGTATAAAAGCATCATTTTCTCTGTTATCTCTGATCATCTAGCACCAATTTCAAAAGTATTTGCATCTTTCTACTTTAGAGACAGTCTAGTTTTATGTGAGGGCCTTCTTCATATCTGTGTAATACTTTAATCACAAAACACAACCGCAAATCAGAAAACACAGCAGCAAATCAGAAAACACAACAGCAAATAAGAAAACACAACCGCAAATCAGAAAACACAGCAGCAAATCAGAAAACACAACTGCAAATCAGAAAACACAGCAGCAAATCAGAAAACACATCCACAAATCAGAAAACACAACCGCAAATCAGAAAACACAGCAGCAAATCAGAAAACACAACTGCAAATCAGAAAACACAGCAGCAAATCAGAAAACACATCCACAAATCAGAAAACACAACCGCAAATCAGAAAACACAACCGCAAATCAGAAAACACAGCAGCAAATCAGAAAACATAGCAGCAAATCAGAAAACACAACCGCAAATCAGAAAACACAACCGCAAATCAGAAAACACAGCAGCAAATCAGAAAACACAACCGCAAATCAGAAAACACAACCGCAAATCAGAAAACACGGATAATTCTAAGGTACCAAAAACTCATAAATTCTTACTTTCAGGTAATCATACACTAAAGAACACATTATGTTCCATTTCTGCCATTTCTGCCCCTAAATACTAATTGCGGTTGTGTTTTGTGATTGTGACAGTAAGGGTGTTCTATTAATGACCTTTAACTATTACACTTTGAAACGGTGGAGAGCGACTTCAGGTGTTACTGTTGACCTGTGATAAAGACTTTATAAGCTGGTAATATTCAAAGAGTTTATTTATTTATTTATTTTTATTTCTCCATGGATGTAAAGTCAGATTGAACAGCCCCGATGCTTTGCTACATTTGGTAGATCAACACACAAATAAAAGCAGATTCAAAAGTGTAGCCAGTGTTATTTAATACATTACAACTAGGGGGAGCAGTCAGATCAGAAAACATGTCAGACTGCAGGCTGTCTGATGCAGCTGTTACCAGGCAGATTATCTCTAATCTCACTGTCTGACAGACACAGACAGAACACTATAAGACCTCTCCATGGCCCAACACACCCCAAGGCTTTCACATATTTTATGTGGAAAAAAATTCCATTCTTGTTGTTTATAACCACCACATTTTTCTTGTACTGCACTCAGACACCTTTGACCAGTATTTAACCTTTTGACCCTGAGCAAATTGGTTTGATCTTAAAATGTTGACAAATGACTAAATTTTGAAAAATATATTTTTAAAAGCTAGGTTAAAAAAAAAAGCCTTCTTCCAATGTCTTTAAAAGAAACCAAGTCAATTTGCCTAGGTTTAAAAGGGTTAAACAGATGAGTGAAACAGAGCTTGTTATGAAGATGCGTACAACTTCTGGTGCTCTAACTGTTTAATACAAATAATGCATAACTACATTTCTATGGAGACTCTCTAAAATATAAGCCAGGTGCTCTGCTAACTAATACTTCACTCACCTGGAGAATAAGAACAGCTACATCAGGATGCTGTTTTTTACTTTAGCTCAGCATTCAACACAATCTCTCCCATGAAGTTGGAAAACTTAACACTCTGGGCTTCAGTACAACACTCTGCAACTGGATACTGGACTTACAGAGAGTTCGATTGGCACTCACATCTCCTCTACGTTAGTACTCAACGCCGGAGCCCCCCAGGGCTGTGTGCTCAGCCCCCTTCTGTTCAAACTGTACAACCATGACTGCACTCCCAGACATCAGGAGAACGATTGTGAAGTATGCAGACAGCGACAGCACCATCACCTGCCATATTATTAACAGCGGTGAGAGTTCATACCGAGGTAATCAACAGCCTTGCAGAGTGGTGCACAGAGAGAAACCTATTGCTCAATGTCAGTAAAACCAAGGAGCTGGTGATTCTAGAAAGAAGGAGGCAAAGACACATACCCCTGTCTACATCAGTGGAGCTGAGGTGGAGCAGGTGAACAGCTATAGTTTCCTTGGAATTACTAAAACTGAGAACCTATTGTGGTCATCACACATTATCACCCACGTTAAAAAAGCACAGAAAAGGCTCAACTTTCTACGGAAACTTAGGAAGCTAAATTTCAGAGCAAGATTCACGTAAACTTCTTCAGAGGAGCAATAGAAAGCATACTGACTGGAAACATCACCAAGTGGCATGGTTTGTGCACAGCCCAGGACAGGAAGGCTCTACAGTGTGTGATTTAAACTGCCCAGAACATCACTGATCAAATTTACAGAGCATCAGTGACCTCGATGAAGTGAGGTGTCTGCACAGAGCCCAGAAGATACTGAAAGACAGCAGACAGCCCAGCCGCAGTCTGCTCACCCTGCTGCCATCTGGAAAAAGATACAGAAGTATCCACTGTAGCACCTCCAGACTACAGAGCAGCTTCTTTCCCCAGACTGTGAGACTCCTCAACTTCAACCTTGAACGCCAAAAAGATGTAGCAGGATTTAGGATTAACTTTAGTTTAATTTATTCTCAAATCACGCTTAAGAAAAATGACAATAAATCTTCCTTGTACCTTGTACAGGAGAAAGTATAAACGGCAAGGTAGAAGCTATGATTTCCATTTTATGGCTGGTTTAAAGACAATATAGCAGCAGTAAGATGTTGGAGGCAGAGGAGCTAGCTCTGGACACACTATTCGATGTTTCAGTATTTCTAAGATTTTTTTTCCTTAATTTTGAAGATGGTTTAGCCTAAAGGCAGGTAACATGTAATTCTACATATCTGAGGTTTAACAGTTTTTTTTTTTACATCAAAGGCAACTGCTGGTTCATAAACTAGGTCACTGATTAAAATGCTTTCAGCATGCTTTGATGTAAAAGACCTGGTTTGAAATACTCCCACCTGTACCCCTACATTATGCTGTCTTTGTCTTCTCATCCAACTGGTGGCAAACTGTTGACGTTGTCCTTCCTCCAGACATTCATCGGCCGCTTCAGAAGGAACATGGACTCTTCCCAGAACGCCTACAATGAGGACACATCTGTGCTGGTGGAGCGTCTTGACTGTCTGGAGAAGGCTCTGTTCACATCAGGACAGAGCGGCCTCAACGGCTTCCAGAGCTGGGAGAAGGGCCAGGCCTCTCAACTCACCGCCTCCAGCCTGGTGCTCAACTACCGCAAGAGGAAGATCACTGATGTCCAGCCCTGACTGCAGCCCGCACCTAAACCAAACAGACACTGCTCACATGTCAGTCAGTTCTGCAACGCATGACAGACCCTCCTCCTATATGCTGTACTGTTGTACAGAGAGAGGAGGATCTGCAGTTACCACCTGCCAGCCACAAAATGCCTGTAAAATGTGTGTTAGAATGATCAGTGAGAGTCACCCACCACACTGACTGGATTATTGAGACAACAACATTTGAATGCATTTAATAACGGTCTGAGTCTTTCTCTCAGCTGCTGGAAACACTCCTGAGCTGACGGTTTCCAAGCAAAACAACCGAGTAAACAGGCCGTAGATTAGCTGTCTGTTCTGCTCATGCTCTAAACAAAGTGGATGAGTCTAAACTAGAAATGTTCCCTTTCCTTTCTCCCTGGCCTCAGGTATAACTTTCCTAATAAGAGATGGTTAGTCACATGTGATGTAGGGCATGCTGCTGGTGTGGGTGGATAGACCTCCCCTCCCTCATGGAGGCAGAGTCACTGGGAACATGACTGACCAATGAACTGGTAGGACAAGTTTTGACCTCATTCCAGGAGACAGTGAGCTTATGTAAATCTGTAAATGAGTGTTCATTTGATTGTGAGGCAAGATTATGATGTGATACTATAATATGTTCGAAAATAGAGCAGTAAATGGAAAAAAGGACAACTCTCTTCTAAAGAAATGTTCCGGTGAGCCAGCATTCACAATAGCAGGACCGTGAAAACGTTACACCTTTGTAAAAAAAAAAAAAAAAAAAAAAAACATAAATAAAAAGGCTTGTATGACAATAGTATGTGGTGTTATATGCAAAGAGAAGACGTGACAAAAAGTTACGAAATTATGTCTGTAATAAACATGATGTTCTAATACCTGCTTCTACTGTCTACAAACACAGATCAGGCTGCAAGCCACCATTATATGACAACATTTAGCCAAAATATCACCGTACATGGAGACCTGCCAGGAAGCCTTGTTCCAGTTCACCCTCTTTTCCCATAATGCCTACATTGGATCAGAGGGGGCATTTAGATGAGACCAAAGATGGCTCAGGTGGTAAACAGCAATAAATGTTATCCTTTATTAAAGTTACCAAAGCTCCATTGAGCCTTGAACTTCTGGATAAACATCAGTTCTCTTTTGCTGCATTCAGACACTTTTCAATGGCATTAAAAACTGTGAAACCTGTGGAATTGTTTTTCTCAAAAACAGGAAAAACATAATGAGCGAAATGGAAATTTTGGGGTGGGGGTAGATATTAAAACTGGGGGGAAATGTCTAGAAAACTATGTTCAAGATACCTCTTAATTACATATATAAAATTATGTTGCAAAAAAGGACAAAATTGCACTTTTTTGAGGCCACTTTCTATTACTGTTTTATTTTTTACGAAAGGGTAGAAAATGCGCACATCAATAAAACTGAGAAAGGTGCTGGACCCACACAAAGTACAAGCAAAAATTATATATTTTGTTTTACCTTTTTTGTCAAATTTTGTTCTTTCTAATTTAGTGCTATTCTTAAGCCATTTCTTGTTAAGTGTCTTGTCAACCTCTTCCTGTGTTTTTGAAGGAAATCGAGCCAATTTGCTCAGGTATCAAAGGGTTAATTGATCATGTTACATCTACTTGAGTAGATGCAAATGGAAACATGCACATTTTTTTGTAAAAATCTGGCCATCATTAGGATGAATTACGAGGACAGTCTTTATGAATGGACTTCAGAAACGTCGATTAATATGTGGTTACAGATTTTATACAGCTCAATGCTTTTCTTAATATTTTCTTAAATATTTTCTTCTTGCGGATGACACCACCCTCATTGGACTCATCTCTGGTGACTCTCCAGTTTCCACTGTGGAGTCTTTCCACCTCCTGGGGACCGTCATTGCCCAGGACCTTAAGTGGGAGCTGAACATCAGCTCCCTCATCAAGAAATCCCAGCAGAGGATGTACTTCCTTCGACAGCTGAAGAAATTCAACCTGCCAAAGACAATGATGGTGCACTTCTACACTGCCATCACTGAGTCCATCCTCACCTCCTCCTTGTTTTGGAGAGGAAGAGACCTCTGCAGATAATTCAGCTAAAAACATCTTAGAGAAAAAAGAGTGAGCACAGATTAGCAGGTGCTAGGCTAACAGCTCTGACATGTCAAACAGCATTCAGGGTTTTTACTATGAAAAAAATGCCCACTGCAAAGAGGCATGTTTCTTCAAGATATGTACACCTCTGACTTTGGCGTGGACATCATAGACTTCCTGTGTTTACTTCCCACCATTATATTGTGTCTTGCATATTATCAATTATTTTATGACTTGTGATCCACAAAGTTGTTGTATCGGCAAACCTACCCATAATACTCTCATGGTAATGTTGATAATGGTAATTGTCAGAGCTCTGCTAACACTGACTCACTCTTCGTATTGATCTTCAGTTTAATGACTCACTGGTGTAGTTATGATTTACAGTAATCACTGCTGAGTCACAAACACTGAAACATTATTTGATGTGAAATTATGTTGCAAAAAGACTGCCAGAAGCTCTAAGGCATAGAAACAGAAAAAGTACTCCGAATAAGGGAAGCTGATGTCAGACAGTAATTTAATCCTCAGAACCACTGACTGAATGACAATGATCAGAACATCTATTTAACACTATAAACCTGTGACCTCTGACAGTCTGCCAAACAAACAAGAAAACACACAATCCACCATAGTGGTGTGTGTGTGTGTGGGGTCTGGTATTTTGTCCACGCTGCCTCTGTTAATGTGCCAGTGTGTTGGCCTTTCTTTAGCTGCTGATATCACTGGCCTGCTATCATTCCTGCAGTGCCACTGCATGCTATCCAGAGGTGACAATCAACATTTGATAACGTGCCTCGGAACAAAACTGCAGTAACACCATGTTGCTAAATTTAAATGATAATATAAAACTCTAAAAGGCAGATTTCTGAACGCATTAATGTTTCCCAGAGGATAAAGCCCTCACCTTATGTATACTTTATGTACCTTATAATTTTTTGCAGGTGCATCCCACAGGTGCAAACTGTCAACTTTTGACTTGTGATATTCTAGCCCCTTCTTAATCTGAACTGGTCAAATAGCGCTGCTCTCCCAGTACTTTCAACGTAGGAGTATGACAGCAATAGACACCTTCTGTGTCCAATGGGAACGCAGCTGGACGAGATGAGAACACGCTTGGACAGAGCCGCTGGGGTTGTTATCATACACTGGCATATGGTCGGACAGCACCGGGCACATGCAACCTGCATGGGTGGCTTCATTTGAGAACGCTGCCCGACACAACAAGTCATGTGCGCTTAAACTGATTCCAAGTGGACATTTGTGCCAAATTTCACGAATTTCCATTAAGGTGTTATTAAAATATAGCTTTTACAAGAGGGTCACCTTGACCTTTAACCACCAAAGTCTAAACAGTTCATCCTTGAGTCTACTCTGTGCCAAATTTGAAGAAATTCCCTTGAAGTGTTCTTTGAGATTTCGCCTTCACAAGACGAATATGACAAATACACAGTCAGGAAGGAATTTCCCTCAAGGTGTTCAAGAGATTATGTGTTTACAGGAATGAGACAAACGAGATTACAGTGACCTTGACCTTTGACCTACAACCACCAAAATGTAATCATTTCATCCTTAAGTCCAAGTGGACATTTGTGCCAAATTTGAAGAAATTTCCTGTAAGTGTATGGACATATGGACATACAGCACTACAGATGTATAAATGGACAGACGACACAAAAACAGAATGCTTACGGCCTCTGGTATGGCTGACATGGAGGCATAAAAACAAATAGTCTGTATGAGTTATTTTTAC
The DNA here is from genome assembly GCF_008729295.1 of Plectropomus leopardus. Classification (NCBI taxonomy): domain Eukaryota; kingdom Metazoa; phylum Chordata; class Actinopteri; order Perciformes; family Serranidae; genus Plectropomus; species Plectropomus leopardus. Next base: position 1,373,827 of record NC_056473.1, on the reverse strand, counting down.
TTCTGCTGAGGCAGCCAGCAACATTATACACAAGGGCAAAACTTGAGTTGTTTGCCAACCTCAGCACTTCACCTGCTGAATGTCTCACACATTAGAGGGCTAAGGTCTGCCAAAGTCACTCTGTTCCCCACAAACTATCAACAGTCCTACTTGTTCAAGATGTCTTTTTTTTTTACAGGTGTTAAAGGTTTGCAGGAATTGCTGGTAGCTGTCTGTAAACTCAACATTCAGACCTGACCTCCCCTCCTTCCCCCACAATGCGTGTACGTGCACTGCAAGCTACATGAACATTACATTTGTTGGATGCATGTTGCTACAACCTGGTCTGTACCTTTTAATAAAGTACAGACCTAACCTGCAGGCTGTTACTGGCTGGAGGCTACACATCTAAAAATGTCCTGAGCTCAGCAGAATAATAAAACTGGCAAAGGACAGAGTCTCTGCAGATAAATATACCACACACTGAGAGTAGGTCATATGTGATGATTGAGAGGGATCACTGCTGTATGAGTCAACTCATTCTGTTTAGGAAAATCCTAGTATGCCTTTAAATTCACTCATCACAGGCAACATCCCAGGAAAACCACTGTTGTTGTTATCAGTTGGCTGCTATTATTGGACGTCGATAGATTTATGTGGAAAAGCCATTAGCGTAACAAAGCATGACGGTGGCCCAGTCCCACCCGATGGCTGATGTGTTAAATGTGGGTCAGATGATGGACAGTGAGTTAGGAGATAGGTCACTGGTGATGAAAATATTGACCTCGCCTCTGGGCTGTAACTATTGATCCTGATATGACTGTCCTGACAGAGCGAAGCAAAGTGATACATTACTGGTCTTCTGTTTCATGTCTATTCAAATTTAACAGGCTACACTGTATGAAGTTTGTCTTACGAAACAAAATGAATGATTTCCTTTTTTTCCCAGAATTAGTCAGTTTCTTCACCAGCAGTGAGAGGTTAAGCTGTGTTGTAGTTAATAAAGGGTAGAAGAAGAAGAGAGCTTTATTTGTCATTTTTCAAACAAAGTTTAAAAAATGAAATTACATTTGTCCTTGATCTTGCTACATCTTTTACCCTCTATAACTGTTTACAGATCAGTCAAAAGCAAGAGCAAAGGCTGTTTCCAGGTTGTCTGTCTTGACAATGCTGTGGGAACGGAGAGTGAGAGGTACACAAAATCTAATGCATATTCCCTGTGTTGCTCTATCCACTTTTATAACCCTTTGAAACAGGAGCAATTTGTGATTTCCTAAAAAAAAAAAAAAACAGGAAAAGAAGAGAATGAGCAATTTAAAAAGAAATGACAGAACAATTAGCAAGAAATTGGTAGAACATTACAAGAAAAATACTTTAAATTGGCAAAAAAACTAAAAAAAAAAAAAAACCCCAAACAAACAGGAAATTACCTGAAAAGTGCTAAAATTAAACAAGACATAATAATTATTATTGATAAAATAAATATTTTTATAACCTAATTTAGATGAATAATTGTCATTATTGTTATAATTTTCATGACAATTTTTCCCAATTGTTAGCTATTTTCCAGTGATTGTCTTTTTTAAAGATAATTTGGAGGTCTTTTTCTTGCCATCTTTAACCATTTTTTGGCAATTTGTGCTACATTTCATGCCAAGTTGCTGATTTCCTTTCTTCCCCATGTTTTTGACAGAAATCAAGCCAATTTGCTCATGGTTAAAATGTTTAAATGCTTGTTAAAGGTGTCTGGAGGCAGCACAAGAAAACGGATGTTGATCCACGTTTCAAAGGATTAAACGCTGCAGTAGAAACTGCTCTACATGCTGCAATTTTTAGCAAAAGTAGTTGATAAAACAAATAAATCTTTTGAATGAACTGTGTCATTGTCCTTTTAGCAACTGAGCTAACAAGTTTAGCAGTCTATTTTTTTTTAAGCTATAGAGAATAAGATTATGAATAATCAGCACTAGCATGTTCTTGGCTTACTAGTGTATTCATGGCTAGCTTGCTTGCCTCCAAGACAACCCAGTGTTACATGTCTCATTTTCCTCAAAGGAAAACTTCCTAATATAGAGTAGCGATTCCTTGAAAAGGTCATGTTGTTTCACCTTAGCTATAGTTTCAAATTTTCTTCGTAACATACTCAATATTATGCAGAGACGTTTTTTTGTCCCCTCTAGTACTGTGCTTTCAATAAAAGTACAACCCTGCTGAGAAAAAGATGGTTGAACTGGTTGAGAAGTTTGACCAGTTAAAATATGTTTTTGCATAATTTTTGATGGTTTAGCCGCTCATACCAGCTTGTGATAGTCACTCTAGCTAGTTAGTCCATTATAGTTCCTGAATCAAATCAATGTTCTTGAGTCTAGAGAAATATCAGTGTCATGAGGGGGAATTGTGAAAAGCAAAGGGTACAAATCAGTGCAGTCTACAGTCATGGGAAATGCATAAAGAAATATGTGCGCAGCATTCATTAACTATCCGTAACCACTTGTCCTTGTAAGGGTCCCGAGGGGGCTGGAGCCTGGCCCAGCTGTCACTGGGCGAAGAGCGGGGTAAACGCTGGACAGACTATCGCAGGGCTAACGCATATAGACAGACAACCTTTCACGCTTACAGTCACACCTACGGAGAGAACCCACACAGGCATGCGGAGAACATATAAACTCCACACAGAAGGGCCTCCCCGCCCAAGGTCCAAACCTTGCCCGAACCTTGGACCCTCTTGCTGTGAGGCATCAGTGCTAAACACCACACCACCGAGCCGCCCTACGAGGAAGCAAATAAATGCAAATGTTCTTCATAGCTAGTTTTTTTTAGGGTAAGCATTGAAATCACTAAGTCATATGATACCACACCCTCTTGTGAATGGTCAACACCCAGAGCCTTGTTGGTTGGCCTCCTGTAATAGCACGGCTTGAGAAAATTAATCAAAGCTCTACAGCTTAACGCTCAACTCGGATCATTGCAGCAACACTCCTCAGAATTTTATTAAAATCATAGTGGTCATAAAATGGAGGATGTATCCCCAGTAAATTTAGCCCCTACATCATGAAGACTGAGGCACAGTCTCGGTGTCTGCAGTCTCAGCCACAGGGTAAGACTTGATGGTGAGAAGTCTAAATGTTCTGCATTCTGTTGTAGATGGATCAAACCATCACAGTCTGGTTGCATATCTCTGCAGGCAGATCTATTAAAGGCCTTTCATTACCTCTGTCTGTGGGAACTGGTGGGCAGTTTCAGTCAAAGGTTTAGTTGAAGCAAAGGGCCAACTGAGGGCAAGCGTCCAGGAGGCTCACATACAAGACACTAATGCTGCCTCTGGCTTCTGTCTACTCAAAGGGTCTCTGACATTTGGTATTTGTTGGGGAACCATTTGTGTACATGATAAAAAGCTGAGAGGAGCCCAAGGCTTATTCTGTCTCCCTCTTTCACTCTATTGTCCCACATTTTCTACATTTAAGAACCTAAACTGTAATGACATTTCCATTTTGCTTTTTCATTTTATTCACATTTTAGCCCTGTAGCTCTGAGTCAGACTTACAACTTATTCTATCATTCTCTCATTGTACAGGCACACTTTCTACTCTGAGCAGGCCATCAGTTCACCATACTATGCAATAAGCATTTCATCAGCTTTACTCAAACAGAACATATTACAGTTCCCACTCTTTCTCTGGAACACATCACTGCACTGCATTTCAAGAATAAGAAGTATTAGAGGGTTCCACATAAAAGGACCAATACCTGTATATAAAGATGGACAATGCGCCCCCACTTACCTCCGCTATGCTTAAGTGAAGCAAAAATATCCAGGATACAGCCGCTGCCAAAACCGGTCCCGCCAAAACCACCATCCGACCAATCGAGAGCAGCTCCATTGCATGTGAGAACATGGATTGGCTGACACAGCTGTCAACCATGGCAGAAATCCCCTTTTTTCAAATTGAATAACTCATTCAAACTGAACTAATCATAAAAACAATCACTTGAACAAACATCAGGGTGATGAGAATTACATTTAGTGAGAGAAACCATCTTTGGGAAGAATTTATTTGGCATGTGCCTTGAGTTTATAGTTTGGCCTATGTACATTCACTAACATGTAGGGGCAGGCATTCTGACCTATACTGCAGCCAGACACCAGGGGGCGATCCAGATTGAGAAGCTACACTTCGGGGGAGCTGTCATGTTGTCTGTCTTTATATGCAGTCTATCATACCAAGCCATATTGGTACCACATGCCAAGGCGTCGTGACAAAGCGCAAGTTGCCTATTCGATAAGAATAAGAACATGTTAGGGTAGACTGTGGAAAAGAGTTTATTGGCTTATTGTTTCTTTCCCTTGATCACTTAGCTGCTCACAGTCTCCTTTTTTTCCTCTGATGCAGTGTGAGAGGTACAGTATTGTTCAACATAATGCAACAATAGATATCGAAAATAAAAAGTCAAAACTCAGGAAGGAAATGGCTAATGTGTTATGCTTGATAACCTTAACCATTTAAGAGCAAAACATAGGTAACAGGCAATGAGCAACTCATGAAGAAATTACCCATAAATGAGCAAAAACATTGTAAAAGTACAAGAAAATTACTGGAAAAATAGAAGAAAAATAAATAAATAAATGCCCCCCCCCCCCCAACAAATGATTTAACATATATAATTATGATAACTATAAATAAATATATTTGGACATTTTCCCCTCGTGTCTTTACAAATAATTTTCCAAATCTACTGATTTCTTGCAATTTGCAGAACAGCTTGTGTCAAGTTGCTCAATGCCCCTTTTCCTCATGTTTTTTTTAATCAAATCAAACCAATTTGCTCAGTTTTTGAATGTTAAAATACTTGTGAAGGTGTCTAAACACTAGAGATGGCAAATTCGAAACTTTGAAACGTTTCAATACTTTTAAACCATTGCTTTTAAACTTTTTGAAACATTTCAAAACCTGTTTGCTCTACATTGGCATCTACTGGTAAAGCTTGCATTGCACCCATTTATCATCATTTTTGTTGTAAGCTCCCTTTTCCCCAGCCCAAAAGCCTACCTCAATAGGTGTCATGCAAATCAAATGAAACGGGCATTGATTTAGTTCTTATAAGATATGGTGACTATTTCATATCATTATTAGCTATGTGACCTGATAACATTGGTCTAATGCTATGCTACAGTGAGTTTGTACAACATTTTAATGGTTTCATTCATTAACGGAAATCTGTCCGGTTTTGGTACCGATCACGTGATGTTTCGAAACCCGTCTTGAGCTATTTGCCGAAGCCGGAAGTGATGAAACGTTTCGAAACAGTTCTCTACTGAACGCAGCACAAAAAAAGCAATGTTGATCCAGGTTTCAGTGACAGTGTGCTTTTATATATATTATTTATGGGGTTCATGATCTTTGTGGTCGTAGAAACTGGAATTATCTAGAGTTAAGTACAATAAATAATTATGATCTGTTAATAAAATTTAACATTTGTTATTTATGTTTACTCTTTCAAAATGGCAGAATGCAACATATCATCATAGAACGGTTTGTATGATATCCCAGGAAAAAGCACATGCAACAGTTCGTGGGACATCCTGCGAATAAGCAACCATGAATAACGTTACATCCTTAACACAAAGTTACATAATTCACATAATGTTATGGAGATTAGTTTTAGGCAAGTCTGGTTAGGTTTAGGAGAAGCAACATGGCTCAGTGTGTTTAGTTTAGGCAAGTAAAAAAGTACCTTTCAATTACTCAAAGTTCAGATGGTTCCGAACACGCATCTCCAAGGAAAAGTTGTGGGTGAAGGTCTGCATTTTTGTGCTGAAAAAAACCCCCAAAACAAAACTAGTGTGACCAGTTTAAGGTGGTTAAGGTGCAAAGAAGTAATTATGATAAAAGAAAAGTTTGGAGAGGTCTGATTCTTTTTTAGGATATGCAAAAAGAGAATTTTTTTTTAATATGATGAAAACATCCATACCAGTATGTGCTTTTGTTGACGTCACAGTGTTGGTTGCCATGTGCTGTTGTTGCCTAAACATAACCACATACAGTGTCCTCCCACCATGTGCAGTTGTTGACATCATGGTAGAGGCATCCTGGAATGTAAACAGCACATGTGGAAGGATTCCGAAAATGTAATATTTAGACGTGGAGATTCACTGCAAAGTGACAACACGTGCCGAGTTGGGATAAGAACGTGTTGTGTTGCACTCTGTACGCCTGCCATCTTTACAAAGCCTATGCGAATGTTATGTTTTGTTACCTGAAAGAAACGTTATCTCTGAACACAATCCAGACACTGATTATGTTGTCAAAACAATGTAATAAAGAAGGCAGACATGCAAATGTTAGTCTTAGGAAACAGGGTGGTTATGGGAAATGTGGTTTAAGTTTCCTACGCATAAAAAGCATGTATGTAAGTTCATCCATCAATCCTCTTGTTTTTTTATTTTTTATTCATATGCGTGTTTCGTGGAAAACAATGGTGAAAAACCATAGACTGTATATACAGATAGACAACATGACAGCTCTGCCAAAGTGTTACTTTTCAAGACCCGCCCCTCCATGTTAGTAAATGGCCATAGGCCAAATTAAAACTCAAAGTACATGCCAAATACATTTTTCCCAAAGGTGTTTACTGTCACTGAAGGTAGATCTCGTCACCCTGATGTTTGTTCAAGTTAACGTTCTTATGATAAGTTCAGTTTTAATGAGTTATTAAATTATACAAAAGGGGACGTTTCCGTCATGACTGACAGCTGTGACAACCAATCCTTGCGCTCGCATTCAATGGAGCTGCTTGCCATTGGTAGGACAAGTATTTTGGCAGGAACTCCCCACCACATATATCGCTACTGCGCATGCTCCGGCTCTCAATGAAATCACCATCACAAGATGGCAACGTCCGTATCTTGGATGTTTGGGGGGGGGGGTATTTTCTATCTTTACATACAGTCTATTTGAACCACAGGTGAAGTGTTTGCATAGCTTGCTCTGTGCACCTTGATATCTGTCTACAATAGACAATAGATTAAATGTGTTTTGGTCAGAACAACTTGTACATGGTACAACATCTTTCTCTCCCGCTGTGCTGTTTTCTCTTTTATTTTTAATCAACCTATCTTATCCTTTAAATCCGCTTTTATCTTTTGCTCTCTAAAACTGCCCTGCACTTTAGCCCCTTGTGCTCATGCCCCAGAACACAGGGGATGAGATCAGGAATCATAGGATCAGAATAAAAGGAGGAAAAAAGGAGGCCTTAGAGATTAGAATAACGCCAGGAGGAGGAGATGGATTGAATGTCAAGAAAAAGAGGAGAATAAGCAGAACAAAGAAAGAAAGTAGAGGGAGCGGTGGAGGCAAGCACTGCAGCAACCAGCCACATCTTGGCGATGAGGTGTAAGGATTAGCTGTATCTGAAGCAACGCCTCCGCTATGCTCTCCAAAAGAGTATTACCCCCTCCACACCCCACCCTCCCTGCATTGGCAGAAGAGCAACAGCTCATACAATGCCATGTGTCAGGGCTGGGAGAAGGAGGGAGTCCAATGCACTGTAGGCCTTGCTTCATTATCTGAGGCAGGTGGCAGGCAGTCGGCAGGAAAAAATAGGCAGCTCTGTAGTAGCTGGTGATATATGTGTCTGACTAGTGATACTTGTATTTGGTGCACGGCAAGGATACTTCACTGCACTACAAATTGGAGGTATTGAACTTCTGTATTACATTCTTTGGTACTTTATACTTTTTCTTCCCTACATTAGAGGTAAATATAGTACTTTTTACTTAACTACATTTATCTGACAGCTTTAGTTACTTTTACTTTAGTTTACAGTTTTCTTACCCTTTCCTGTCCAGTGAAAACCATGTGACTCCAAATGTGTTGATGTTGAATGTTTGTGGTGAGATTAACAAGGGGAAATGCATCGTCACAAAGCTGAAAACAGGGCTGTTTTTCTGACTTTTTAGAGATATGCGGTTCTCACAGGACAGCCACACTACAAAGACAAAGCTCTTATAGAATACGATTCACTGCTGTAGATTAAACCAACATATAAAGGAGAATATAAAAGAATTAAAATCAGCACAGCCTTAAACATCTACAGCAGAAAATGCAACACATATTAATGTAGCAGGAAGATTAATTTAAAAACATGAAATACAATAAGAAAACACTAATGGGGAACCTGAGGGAAATCTGAGGTTTCTTTTAAAGTGGTTTCTTCCGTTCTAAAAGTTGACTGGCCGAGAGCTGGAGTATAAAGTAGAGGTTGGCCATTAGTATGCTAATGATCAAGGTGTCACATGAGAGTTGTCAGCTAAGAGTGTGGGGGCGTGATTGATGACACCCTAACAGCCATGGTCCTTTCTGGGTCATTGGTGTCACATGATTTAGAGTGGTTGTGTTTGGATTTCTGATGGAAAAAATCCAGAACTGCATTGTATATGGGTGATAATGGTGTCTAGACCACCTCCTCTGTTCAGAGATGGTTTTTCTAGCTTGACATAGATGGCTTCTTTAACTCCACGTTCAAACCGACCCTCTTCTTTGGCCAGTATGCTGACTTTGCTGCCTTTAAAGGAGTGTCCAGTATCCTTAAGATACAAATGGACTGCTGAGTCCTGACCTGAAGTGTTGGCTCTCCTGTGTTGCGCCATGCATTAATGGAGGGGTTTTGTGGTTTCTCCAATATACAGATCCTTGCATTCTTTGTTGCATCTTATGGCATAGACCACATTACTCTGTTTGTGCCTGGGCGTCCTGTCTTTGGGATGGACCAGTTTCTGTTTTAAGGTGTAGAGGGCTTGAAGTAAACCAGGATGTTGTGTTTATGGAAGATCCTCCTGAGCTTTTCTGAAACACCACTTCGGTAAGGACTAACAATGCTGTTGCGCTTGTTGTTGTGATACCTTGATCATTAGCATATGACTCTCATGTGACACCTTGACCATTAGCTTATGACTCTCATGTGACACCTTGACAATTAGTTTACGACTCTCATGTGACACCTTGATCATTAGAATACTAATGGTCAACCTAGGCTTTATACTCCAGCTCTCGTCCAGTCAACTTTTAGAACTGAAGAAGCCTTTTGGAGAAGAGTCGAAATGTCTTCCAGGAACTTCAACAAGTCCAGTTGCCACTGTAAAAGAAACCTCGGATTACCATGACCTGGATGACTGAGAAACTACACAGACATCTGATGGGGAACATTTTCCTTCACACTGACTGCTTTTACTTCACGGAGAGGAGGGGGAGGTGGCAGAGCTTTCAGCCAGATCCGCTGGGGGTGATTTTTAATCCATTCAGACCTGCCACCCTGAATCTGCTTCCTCTTTCTTTCTTTTTTATTACTGCTCTCTGGCATTCATATTTAAGTTATAATTGCTGATCAGTGACCCTTGGATCCTCATTGAGTGCTTATCCTTTTCTGGAGCACAATTTTCTTGTGTTTTAGTTGAATTCCAGTAGGTTACTTTAAAAGTACATTTTGTTGAAAATACTTACACAGCCACTTTTACTTAAGTACTTGTTTAAATGCAAACATTTGGTGATATACTGATGAATATTTCCAGAGATACTTGTGATGAGGACAATGTTTAAGAGAAGCCTAAATGTTCATTATTTTTGGATGGGATCCAAACATCAACCAAAACAAGACAAGACAAGACAAGACAAGACTAGACAAGACACTCTTTGCAGTAAGACACTGCAAGACAAAACTCTATTTGCAATAAAATATTTTTTGTTCAACAGTCCCTTTCAAAAAGCAGACAATTTAAAGTTATGCTCTGTTGTGCTCTGTTCCATCTAGGGTAGGGGTATCTTAATTTTAAGGGGTCTTTGTTCCTATCAGACACCACCACAGAATGTTGCTTATCAGCTGCTTATCATCTGGTCATCCCTGTTCACCTCCAGTTGTGATATTTAAAAATAAAATTTAAAAAATCACTTAATTTTGTACTGATTAATAAACCCAATTAATTAAAACAAGAGTCTGGTCATCTCAATCAAAACAGCCTGCCAGTGGAGCCCATACATCAGTATAATGCAGAGAAAACCTGCACACATAAGCAAGAGGAGCTTAGGGGCTTGGAGGTTTGGTTAGAATATGAAAAACTGTTGAGACCTGTCAAAAGATGAAATCCATCCACAGCCTTGACTGCAAGAATGCACACATGCAGCTGGAAGGAAACACAACATTTTAACTGAAACCCTTATCAGAACAGTCCATCCACTTTTCAACAGTCGTTGCTTGCAATGGCACCCTGGGGTGCCCTAAGAGAGCTCAGGTGGCACACTGAGGGTTTAGCAAAGGTTAAGCAATTCCGTATTACATACAATAGTGACATTCAACTGATTAGAATTCAATTCATCTGAGCCTATTTCTCAGAATTATACAGTTTCGACCAGATGGATTTTCATGTGACATTTGGAAGCTATCGGTGGCTGGAGGTTAGAATTTTTATAATGAAGGTGACACTCAGACTCAGAAATCAGCAATATTCTGTTAACAAAACCCCACTAGCTTTTCTCAGAATTTAAGAGAGTTACAGAACAGCATGTGAGGTAACAGGTTGCATGCTGCAGGAGTGACTTTACTGTCTGTAGCACCAGGGCCAAGTGTCAAATGTCTAAACATAATCATGTGCCGCATAATGCCACAATACAGTATGTATTTGTTGACATGATGGTGGAGCCATCCCAAACGTAAACAGGAGACTCAGAAGGATACCTAAAAAGTAATGTACACACGGAAATCCACTGCAAAGCGGCATCATGTGATGATTCGGGATGAAGACATATTATCTGTACAGTGATGCAGGTGAGGCAGCCAAGCAGCAGGCAACTGTTCAGGAGCATCAAAAGCTGGTCTTGTTAGACTAGTGTTTAGGACATTTTCAGCTGTGTCTGTTACAACCAATGATGAAGTGTTTTTTGTGCCTAAACCTAAACACACGTTAATAAATTAATTTTTGAAAAAAGCACCACAGTGATTGTATGATGCCATCAGCAGCATCATGTCTGAGCAACCGGATGGAATTTCATGGTAGCTAGTGATTTTCAGCTCTGCCTGCAACTCCAAAGATATAGCAGGATCAATGAAAGATTTTTATTTCATTCTTAAACTATGTTTAAAAACATGCTAATAAATTGTAGTTCCAAGTTCCAAGATATCTGTATAAATGTAAGTGTCTTGCAGAAATATGCAATGGCAACATTCCTCCTGGTGACTGGGATCGAACATATTACTTTTTTCCATAACAAGTGTATGTGTATAATGAATTTCTGATAAAAATTTACCCCTGCCGAATACTTTATGTGGTGTTGATATGTGGTGGATGAATTGTTGTATGCCTCAGAGAAATTACCTTCTAAATAAAGGTTAAATAAATAAAAATCCCTATATTGCAATTTTTCACTAACGCAATGTTAAAGTTCCAGAAACAT